>NC_136487.1:159525351-159727851 GCF_053919585.1 Euprymna scolopes | reverse complement strand
CATTTCAAAGTGGTTTTTAACATATTTTATTAACTATTTGTTCATATTATAAGCTCTATTTCCTATTTGGTTTTATCGAGCTTTCACATCTGGCTGAGAGAATATTATAAATATTAATTCTTTAATATTTTTAATATACTTTAATTTTACGATCTTGGATCATTTTGGTAAATTTAATTGTAATTTTTATTTTATTATATATATTAAATTCAATAAAAACCCTTCAAAATTTGCTGATGAGGAGAGCTTGCTTATCAAAAAACTATATATAATTATTGTACATAATTAGATGTATACCACAATAAAAAGCATTGTTTTCCGAAACGATCGTACAGATAATTGATTTTGTTGTTGTTCCTTCTTATGAAACGGATTTTTAATTTAATTAAAATTTGATTTTTAAATTTTAAATTATCAATCACATTACTTAATATTGAATTAGCTCTAGGACATTTAACTATCGAGCTTATTATATATCTAAATTACAACGAGCACTTTCTATTTCCTGTATTTTAATTAAACTAGTAATTTCACTGTTACATTAAAATACACTCAGCTCTTTAGACTATTGTTCTAATCTCCTTTAAATTATATATATATATATATATATATATATATATATATATATATATATATATATATATATATATTAATAACCCAGAGTGTTTTTTCTATGAATACACTTATATTTAAGGTAAAGTAGTATATCTTTGTCTTTAAGGAAATGCATAAATGCACACAGACTGGAAGGGTTTTTTAAGCAGGAGTTTATATATATATATATATATATATATATATATATATATATATATATATATATACATGTGTGTGCGTGTGTGTGTGTCTTTTTGTCTGTACATATGTGTGCATTACACAGAGTACTATATAAAGTACTATTTATATAAATATTCAAATAAATGTACTCATTACATTATTATAGAGTCTCCGATTCTCCATAAAAAAAGGAAAAATTAGAATTGAAATGTACATAAAAGTTTCAGGCTTTCGAGATTTACTGCACGTTACTTACACACGGAAAATTGTATATCATTGCATGTAACGAACATTACCAACAGAAAGTAATATTATGTTTTGGGTTCGAAACGACAGATCATCGTGTTCGTCATTCGGTTATATATATATATATATATATATATATATATATATATATATATATATATATATATATATATATATACTAGCAAGTCGACCAGCGTTTTGCGGTCATAAAATACGCATAAATGTTATACTTTAATTCATACAGAAACTGAGACATATTAATGCGAGTATTATGTTTATGAAACAATTCACTTCTTGTAAGTAATTTTTTTTTTAAAATAAATACTTAAGCTGAGATTGAAGCCAAAACCTAAAGACAGTGAGTCAAGTTCTATAACCATAAGGGCAGCATGACACGAGATTTAAAAAGTGTTTTCACACCTACTTATTAATATATGAAACATTTCACGTGAAGGATGCATGTATGCGCATGCATTCCTGAAACACCTGACAAACAGATAAAAATCCGATAACTCCCCCCCCCCCATGTACAGATTTCTCAATTCTCCCCTTCTAGCAGCCAGTTGTTCTGGCTGAAAACCGATTCAAAATTTTTCCACACGTCCGCATACACTACGTAGGAAATTTGAAGTCTTTAGATCAAAACTTCGTAGAATATATTAGTTGAGAATTGTCCTCACACATACACACATTCTAACACACAGACACACAGACACACACACACACACACACACACATATATATATATATATATATATATATATATATATATATATATATATATATATATATATATATATATAGTAAGTTATAAAATATATATGGCGATTAAGCTACACAGAATATTCCGCGTTTCATCCACGCTAGGATTCATCAGGCTTATTAAGCTACACAGAATATTCCGCGTTTCATCCACGCTAGGGTTCGTCAGGCTTACATAATCGCCGTATATATCTTATAACTTAATACTTAGCTCTACCTACGTATTGAGCACTTTTGAAGTAAATACTTAAAGTTTACGCATAAATTTATACTTTCGTATATTAATTCATGTAATTAAATGAAGTATATATATATATATATACATATATATATATATATATATATATATATATATATATATATATATATATATATATATATATATATATACATATGTGTGTGTCTTTTTTATTTTTTTTACCGTTTTATCTGTTTGGTTACATATGTTTCGGATGTTGAACCGTGTTTACGATCTAACAGCCTCGTCAGACCTTACAGAAATGTATATATATATATATATATATATATATATATATATACATATATATATATATATTTATATATATATATATATATATATATATATATATATATATATTCAAGAAAATGTTATTAAATGCAACGGAGACACATTGCTTTATGATTTTTTTTTTCGATTTTCCGTTTAATCTTTTTTGTATCAAAATCAAATATGTTAATAAAAGTTCCATAGTAGTTGCTGTCACGAGCGCTTTCGATTCATCCACGAATCATCACCAGGTGTTGAAGTACAAGTCCGAATGAGCGAAAATGAGAATTAAAAGTGAAAACTAAAATATACAGTAAATGGCGATAAGTTAAAATATATAGAGTCGATGAAAAGTCTCATATATATATATATATATATATATATATATATATATATATATATATATATATATTCCCGTTGGCAGATTTGGTACCCCCAAATGGGGGGCCGCATATGTATTATTTTTAAAATATAATTATTGACTGACACGCCTTTCGTCGTATACGACTCATCAGAATGGCTGAATCTAGCGAGATTCGAAATCAGGACCCCATGAACAGAAGCGTCAACCTCATCCATTAGACTATCTCGCACGATTTTGAATCTCGCTAGGTTCAGCCACTCTGATGAGTCGTAGACGACGAAACACGTGTTTTTTTAGATAATTATATTTTTAAAATAATACATATGCCGCTCCCCATTTGGGGGTACCAAATTGGTCTAAAGGGAAAATTATTCTCACCTCGCATTTAGGTAAAAATATACTTTCGTATAATTTATTTCAGAACAAGTATCGCAAAAACACAAACAAATAACATCTATATATGTATATAGTTATATACATAAAGGGATGGGTCGTATGATTCAGTAAGTTACAGTGTCAAAACAAAACTTGTATCAAACGAACCTCTAAACTTTGAGGTTGCTGCCCCTTATTGCTGCGTTTTCACACATCATTTGTCTCTGGACATCGGCCAAAGCGGAACTCACTTCTTTCTACGAGTAAATTCAAACTTAGTGAGCACCGTGGACGTGTTGATATTATTCCTTTCGTTTGGCTAAGCGCAGTATTGGCACTTTTTTTTTTTTTTTGACGAACGCATTGAAAACAAAAAATATATAAAATAGATTTTTATCAATTTTATTTGAATTTTAATACGAAAACTGTTCAGTAAAATGTACTATTTACCAAAACATCAACAGAATAAAAGATAAAATAAATACACACAACGATTGTCATCTTTACTTGCTTTTATGTTATTGTTCAACGCACCTGTCAAAATATTACGACGATTTCCACAATTCACATCTAAACATTATATAAGTCACATGTTTCATTATGTCTTCATATGCCGGTTTTGATCACAAAAAGATTTTATATAAATTATGATTTATTTTTTTAGTGTTTTTATTTTTTTGTAGCATTTTGCAGTTAACAAACATCTTATTCATAATTTCGAACTGAGGATTGTAATCAATATTTAGCCTCTTAGACCATAGCAAACTGAACATCCCTCTAAAATTCGAACATGTAAATGCTTCCAATTAATAGTTATATAATCTAAACTTCCTTTTGCAAAATCAATCTAAAAAGAGGTAATAATTTTTATAAGTTGCTAAAAATGCTTTCAATTTAACCGGCTACATTGCTATCATCTTCCGTTAACTAAAAAAAAAAAGATCCCCTTCTAAAAATTTAACAAGATTGTTTCAAAGTATTAGCTGTATAGGTGATTTATAAATTCAATGATAATTGTATATGCATGTGAAACATGTTTTTTTTTCTACTTGTTTCTTCACGAGGACTGAGTTTTCATGTAGGTAAAACCAACGACTTAGTTTAATGTAGGTAAAACCAAGAACTGGGTTTTAATGTAGGTAAAACCAAACGTTTTAAAATGTACACTCTGGATGTGGACAAATATTAAAATTTCCTCAGTGAAGAATAAGTTTTTAACCACGAACTGAGGAGAGAAAAATAACTGCGGTGCAATATCAGAACAGCTACTACACTTTGAATTGTTTATTTCCTATGAGGTCAAATACAATTTCACAAATCAGGCAAAAGGTTAAAAAAAAAAGTGTCTGATAGGTCGTAAGTCGTTTTCTCTGTCAAATTATGTTTATTTTAATATTAGCTTGAATCATTACGGTCACCAGAATCCCACATTTATCCAAAGTGGTATCTTTTTTTTAATGTGTTTAAAATAAAATAGTATACTTTGATCTTAGTCAAAGCGTGCGGAGAGCGTAGTATACATCCGTTGTTTTGTCTAAAAAAAACATATTTAAAAGACAATCAACAAAGCACCTGCTACTTAAAATCTAAAAGAAAACTTTCAAAGAATATGTAAAAAAAATAAAACAAAAAAAAACGTTTCAACTACTTACCCCGTGGTTTTCCTCAGTGGAAGGAGGAGGGCTGTTGATGAACACGGTGTCCTGGAGTAGTCCGAATGTTGTATATGTGCATCTGCCTGCCCAATCTTAAAAGGTTTGTGTTTGTGTGTAATGTGATTTAGAAAGAGAGAAGAGGAAAACCGATGACGGAGAAATGAGCACGTTCAGAAGGAGAGAAGAGAGCAGGGCGGAAAAAAAAAACGCGAGGGTTGTGAGAGACGAACTTGGTTGATGTTTGGCAGCGACGTTTGGAGAAACTGAAAGTAGCAGGTGAGGCTGGGGAGGCTGGGGAGGCTGAGGGTGGACAAAAATTAAAAGGATAACGGCGTATTAAAGGGGAGAGGAGGGGGGGGAGGTAGGATTTGTGTTCCTAAGTGGATTTTTCCATTTTTTTTTTTTTTTTAATATTTTGGAAAATGTTGCGGAAAAGTGGGTACGTATAAAGTCTACAGACACACGACAAATCGAGTGGGATTTAAGTTCAAATTTAAAACAAAGAAATTAAGTCAGTAAGATAAAAGGAAAACACTGTATAGGAATGGTAAACAAATGGAATGATGGCTTTGGTTAGTTCTTAGATTCTACGGCATGTTAAACGTTTTTATTTGATGCTGAAAATGTCTACGTATTATTTAGATTTCATCGTTATTGTAATGTTGGGTGCTCGACTGAACCCTAATCTGTGCCTCATCTCAGAAAAAAACATTCACAAATACTTGTCTAAAACCGCTGTCAACATTTACCCTTCTTCCTTATATGTGCCTTAAGCTAAACGAAACTTCCGAGAAAAAAATATTTCCCAGAACTGCCAGTTTGCGGAACACAATGCTGGGAGACTGCTTCCCACCTGCCTACAATCTAGTCGTTTTAAAGTTCAACAGGAACAAAATTTTATTGAATCGCATTCTAAAATAATTGCATTTCACCTCGAACTCATTTAACCCTTATCTTACAGTGGCCTTTCAGTCATATTAAGTGTTAATATATTAAAAATATTAATATATACATTTTCGTTTCTAACTTTTTCAGATGGTAATTTGCTATCTGTATTATTTGGATTCATCGGACTACTGTTCTCGTCTTAAGTGTCATTTTCACGACGTTTTGGTCGATGTAACCTCCGACTTCCTTCAGGTGTATCTTGTTGAACTCGGCAATGTTTTCGCCGAACTTATGAATTTAGACGGAATTTCGAACGGAGCCCTTTATTTACTCCATATAGCGGTAAGAGTGTTTGGAAGAATCAATTGTAAAAGTGATATTCCCTTGAAGGTTGACGATTCAATCCTCAGTGTGGTCGACAGAAAAATACAATTGCGAATTATTAGGACTCCTATCCAGTCATTACTGACGGAGAAACAGCATGCTACCCCCGTGTAGTAAATGAAGGGTTGCGTTTAAAATTCTGTCTAAATTCCCGAATTCGGCAGAAACATTCTTGAGTTCGAAACGATAAAACCTGGAGATGTTCAGAGGTTACATCGATGAAACTTTGGGAAAATGACATTAAAGATGAGGGCATGAATCCAAATAATACAAATAACCAATCTCCATCTCCAAAATTCAGAAACGAAAATGAATAAATATTTAATAATTTAAAGAACTTGAAGCATAAAATCTTGGACCAAAATGACCGCATTTGGCATTAAATAAACAGAGGGGGGGGGGAGTTGTAAAACAAAATACCTAAACTAAACATAGCTTCCATTATATGCAAAACACCAAACGAGTTTTTTTAAGAACATAGTTTCTTTCTACAACTTCTAAACTTGGAACGCGTTACCAGGAGACTGCTTCCTTTGAAACATGTTTGTTTGCAATTCAACAAATAGAAGACACAAATTTAATTTTCGATATCTTCATAATGTTCGGAATCCTTCAATTAAAAATTCAATTCATAGAAGAGCCTTTCCGCTATATAACGAACGAATAAAACTAATAAATTGAACAGTAACACATAAAAACAAAAACAGAAATAATTACTGGGTGGAACGATAAAAGTGTCGCCCATACAAAAACAACACTACAAATTTATTTTAAACATTTTATTGAAAAAATCAATTCAGGTAATTTAATTATGTAGTAGAGCTGACATCTATTCAATATAGCCGCCTTCAGCCTCAATCACCGCGTCGATAGGGGTCTGGACCTAGGAGCGTTACTTTTCCACAAGCGCCGGCGGGAGCTCGGTGAATACACGGCGGATGGCAGCGATCAGGTTGGCTTTGGTATTGTGGGAGGTCATGTTGGTGATGTTCTCGACGCATGACCAAACGAAGTAATCTAGCGGGTTCAAGTCTAAAGTCCAGCGGACTCAAGTGAGCAGTGAGAGAAGGTTACAAAATCATAGCACTCCTTCTGAAGTCAAGCACGGGTCTCTTTGAACTTGTAGGCTAGCGCCGAGTCCTGTTGCCAAACACAGGGTCTGGCATAGGGATCCCCACACTCTTTACTTATCCAGATGTGGCCCTCACTTGAAACCACTCCAAATACAATAACCCTGGCTGGAAAAATTGTTTTCATTACCCTGGGCACGTTTCTGTTATTTATGGCAATCCATCGAAGCATTTTGAAGGCACTGGCAATGGCCCTGTTATCATAACTTGGATCGGTAGAGAGCATGGGTTCTACAGCGGAGCATCTCTGATCTCACTCGTTAAACATTTTCTCATTTTTAGACATGATAGAAGGCTGCTATTTAAACACAATTGGCCAACTAGTAGATGGTCTGTAACAAAAAAAAATGTTTGTAATAACGGAACTGGAATCATGTCGTCTTTTTGTTTGCGATAATTTTATCGTTCCACTCTATATTATTTTGATTATTCAGGCTACTGTTCTCATCTTGAGTGTTAATCTTACAACATTACCGCAGTTAAAACCTCTGAATTTGGTGGCCACTTAAAAGTAGCTCGACATCTTTATTCTTCTCTTATAAACCGACTGACACCACAAGACAAAATGAAATTCTTTTTCGAACAAGATGGCGCTACATGCCACACGTCTTACAGATCACTGACACGAGTTCATGAAATGTTTACAGAAGAGAGAACAATAAGCAAAGGCTTATGTCCACCACGTCCCCTGGACTTGTCATTATGTGGTTTTCATCTTTGGGGGAGGTAAAACAAAAAGTTTATGCAAATAATCCTCACGATCTAGACCAACTAAAGGAGAACATTATCAACTCTATCAAGAGAATCATCAGAGAAGATGTACAGGCAGTATCTGCAAACATTGTTAAACGTTCCCAGAAATACATAGATGTCAACAGGGAGCACTTCCAGCATCTTTTATAACATTGCGGGTAATTTAAACAATAAAAGAATGTTCGTCCTCTCTAATATTCTGAGATTCTTGTAAGTGGGCAGCCTTGTATAAATAGATCTAGATAGATAGATAGATAGATAGATAGATAGATAGATAGATAGATAGATAGATGGATGGATGGATGGCTAGATAGATAGATAGATAGATAGATAGATAGATAGATAGATAGATAGGGAGATAGATTTCCATTTTTTGTTTATTTGTTCATGTCTAATACCTAGGAGTTTTGAAGATAGACAAATATAAAGACATAATAAATAAGGAAACCACAAAATGCCCATAAAGTTTTGGCATATAGAAGATACAATAAAGAGAAATGATAAATGAAAAAAAAAACTAAAAACAAAAGAAAGAAAGAGCAGAGTAAAATAAAAAGAAAGTCGAAAGAAATAGATAAAGAAACGGAATAAAGAATCTCTCTCTCTCTCTCTCTCTCTCTCTTTCTGTATAAAGTTGTACTTCCTGTCTGTTGTTTCGGTTTTGAATATAGATGTACATAAAGATATAATAAATACCGAAACTACAGTGTGTTCATAAAATCTTGACACACAACATAATTGAATATTTACTAGCTATCATTAGTTCAACTTGCACTATTTTGGTAACTTAGATACCTGACTGAAACCCCCCGGACACTTCTTTTTTTTTTTTCGGAATAAGCTATGGTTAAGATTGCATTACCTCCTTGTTCAAAGTGAGTTATTATTGCAGAGTGTCTGAGGCGCCCCCCGCCGGATAATTGTGACGAATCCTTTCTCGCCTAATTTTGTACTACACTAGAGTGTCCCCTCGATGGTTAGTATATGGTTTATTGTCATTGTGCAACGCTGCAGGCAATTGAAATCAAATAAATACCTGCTGAACTACTTATACCTTTGTATATATATATATATATATATATATATATATATATATATATATATATATGTGTGTGTGTGTGTATATATACTAGCAAAAGTACCCGTTGTTTACTGAAGCAGCCTACCGAAAATGGACTCTGATTTATGAATACCGAGTCTTTGGAGGTGTGTGTGTGCTGTTAAATAAAGAAGAAACCGGGGGGGGGGGGAAGAATCGAACCTGAAGCCCTGAGGCGAAGTTTGAAAATAAAATGTGAAAAAACATGAACTGTTTGGCCAGCCAGAATGAGTTACTGAAAGATATTTTAATTTATTTAAGTAAGAACCAAATTGACAGGCGCCTGCACGGAAGTCGTCGAGCATTACGACGACGACGACGACGACGACGACGACGACGACGACGACGACGACGACGACGACGACGTAAGCAATAGCTATTCAGCAAATGAGGTCAATGACCAGGTTTCTTTGTTATAATCGAAGTAAAAAAAAGAAAACATAAAAACGAATGTTAAAACTTATGCAGGGGGGGGTAATCAAAACATCGAAAAACACAATAAAAAACTAACGCAAGGCAAACGAACGATGTAAAATGTAAAAATCAAAACAAACCAGAAAAACGAACGTTAAAACAAAAAAAAACACGTGAAAAATGGCTTAAATAAGCCTGTTTCGATATTAAAATTTAAAAAAATCGGTGGGTACCTGGGTGTTTTGGGTGTCGCTAAGAATAAGCGAAGTAAAAAAAAAAAAAAAAAACAGAAAAACGACCGTTATGTGAAAAATGGCTAAAATAATTCTGGTTCAATATTTAAATTAAAAAAATCGAAAAAAAAAGACAACTCACATAACGATTCGACCCAAAACGTTTAGATAACCAACCTACGCGCTAACCAACTGAGCTAACGCAACGTACATGAAATTTAGTCAGTTTTTCAACTATTTAAAGTAAATCAGGTCATGGCATCATCTTACGCATGCGTAGAACCGGTCGTCGTCACGAGAGGACCGTGTTTTGTCGACCCCCCACCTGTCGAAAATTGTCAATTTCGGGGTGAAAAAATGAACGTGTTTGGCCAATTTTTCGATATTTGTCGAGCGAAGGATGGAGCTTCAATATGATACCGAGTTTGTGAATTTTAGTCGTGTCTGTCGAAAGTTTTTAGCGGACAAACAAACACACATACATACATACAAACATACATATACACATTTTCGCTTTTATATTTATAGATGATAGGTTATGAAAAGGAAGGATTGTAAAGAGATAGCTTTGAATTTGGGAGTATCAAAACCAAAGCGAAATGTGATGAAAGTAAAAATAAAATAGATGAACCCCATAAATTATTATACCATACCTGTACACAGTGAAACACTTATCACAATATTCTGGTGATCTTTATTTTAAAAACCTTGTTAAACTTTGTGACATATTTCCATTCTATGAAGGTCAGGCGCGAACGAACACCCCATGTTTTTATTATACCATATTTCTTCAAACTGAAACATAATTATCAAAGTATACTTACGCAGAAAGATATGAAAAGTCTTTATTAAAGTTTTTGCCTATTTCCATTCTATGGAGGTCAGGCGCGCATGCAGACCCCACAATTTTATTACACCATCCCTATTTAAGTTAAAACATACTTATCAAATTATTCTTATGCACATCTATATCAAAAACACTTGTAAACTTTTTTTTTTAATTTTTAAATTAGCTATTTCCATACTTTGTGGACCAGGCGCTTACGCCGACCCCACAATTTAATGAATCATCATTATGCCAGATCAAATATACCCATCCCTGTGTCTCGATACAGCTTCTATCATTATATGTGATCAGTTTTCTATAATAGTCAATTATATAAGAGCCTATTCGTGACCAGACACACAGAGACGTTCAGCTTTATATATATATATATATATATATATATATATATATATATATATATATATATATATATATACGTTTTATGCGTTTTATTTTTTATTGTCGTATCTTTCTGTCAAGTTACATTATTGTTTCAGCTACCCGGCCGTTTTTTGGCCGTCTGTAGCTTCCTCAGTCTTTTACAGAAATGTTCCTATGATGAAAGTGGAGGAGTGCGAGAAGAGCGGAAAAAAGGAATGAAACAAGGGGGAAAGGTGGAAGGGAGTGCTTAGTATGTCGGTAGTGTATTAGTTAGTTTTTGAGTTTAAGGACCTTGTTGGGGAGGATCTAGAAAGTTCATTTCTGGTGTGGCTGACGGCATATGGATATATGGAGGGGAAGGGGTATATGTGGGGGTAGGAGGAGGGGGTTACTTTAAAATTCGAGTCTTTATGTTAAAGTTTTTTGCGTCTCGCTGGTGAGATGATTTCTTGATAAGTATGTCTTGACCTGTTGGGTGTTCGATTATAACATTGTATTAAAACTATTTCATGAAAAAATAATATAGAATATTTTTAAAGGTTCTCAATTTGGAATGTGATCAATTCTAGAAAGATAATAGATACGCTTCAAGGCGATAAACGGTATTTACCGATAATTATTTCAATAGACATTGTACCAAACCCCCTTTGCAAACAAGCAATGCGGTATCATATTGAAGCCCCATCCTTCGCTCGAAAAATATCGAAAAATTGGCCAAAAACGTTCATTTTTTCACCCCGAAATCGACAATTCTCAACAGGGGGGTCGACAAAAACGGTCGTCTCGTGACGACAACCGGTTCTACGCATTCGTCAGATGATGTCATGACCTGATTTACTTTAAAAAGTTTAAATAATTTTATATATAAAATAGTAAAAAAAATAGTTTCAATAATTTAATATATCAAATGTAAAAAAATAATGCAAAAATGCAATAATGTAAAAAAATAGTTTAAATAATTTGATATATCACATGTAAAAAAAGGACCAATATATATTACGTCTCAGGCAAGATTGCTTTTTACTGACTGTATATATATATATATATACACACACACTGGTAAGGGGCATAAAATACGCTTAAGTATGATATTTTAATTTGTCAAGATTTCGTATATATTATTATAGACTCGTGATTTAAAACGTAAAGCACAACAGTATTTCGGTGTAATCAGTTTGAATGGAAACCGAAACTGTAGCATTCAAAGGCGGTGACATTTCCACTGTATGAATGTGATACGTATATAAAGTGATTAAAAATTGAAAATAAACTAAGACAAAAGTACAAAATGTATAACATTTTATTCAATTTTGACCAATTTTTTACCCCTTAAAAATAATTTAAACCGACATAAGATCCGAAAAAGAACGGCACGTAAAAATTCAATCAATGCGACTTTTAGTTTGGGGGTAGATAGAGTTTGAAAATATGGAGGCAACAGACAGACTGACCGACCGACATATAGTATATATATATATATATATATATATATATATATTTATATATATATATATATATATATATATATATATATATATATATATACACTACATGGTTACAAGTATTTTAAAATATAATATGGCAACCTAAGACTGCTTCACCACGTTTGTTTTGAATTCAATTAATTTTTTCATCGGTTCAGTGCCCATAAATATTGCAATAAGTAAGTATTTTCTTTCTTTTTATATTAATGTTTTTTGCGGGCCTTAAATATATCCATTTCCTTTTATTGACAGTTTTCTTCTTTAAACCAACACTAACAGTTTTTTATGGAACACACATCTCTTTCTGGGAAGTTGCTTGGTGCGTTGCTACTATTAAATGAAACACATGTAAGACGTACTTCATGGAGATTGTCAGTGTGAATTAAATACATCGTTTGGTTTGGAAATGATAGCTAATATATATATATATATATATATATATATATATATATATATATATAAAGAGATAGATAGATAGATAGATAGAGAGAGAGAGAAAGAGAGAGAGAGATCCTATGAAAATGAATTTAAAATGTTTGAACAAAGCACATGTCGCCGAGAACGTTACGGTTTGTCCTTAGAATAAAAATAGGAAATTATTTGCGTAGGTTGTTTTAATGTTTAGATAAAGTTCACATACAACCCCCACGTTATTTGATCACTTCTAATCAATATGGTGTGAGTTGATTTCATTAATATTCGAACTTGTTTAATTAACTATATATATATATATATATATATATATATATATATATATACGGTGCCTACAATAAGTTTCCAGACTTTTTCATATAGACACTGTTATTTAGAGTACATATATGAAACTCTAGTCCCCTTCAAACTACTCTCTTCCGACTGCAATGCACCGGTTTTACCATTCCATGAACTTCTCGAAGACCTCATTGAAGTCCTCTCGTGGAATAGTGTCAATGATCTTCATCACAGGCTCGTTCAACTTCTTAATTTTCTTATAACGACAGCATCTACGGTTTTCTTTTAGCTAATGGAACAGTCACAGGAAACAAGATCTGGAGACTAGTGAGAGTGATGAACTATCTGGATGCCCATTTTGGTCAAATAGTTTGTGACCAGAACTGAGTTGTGGACTGGTGCATTCACGCAAATCATTCGCATCTTCAGTGCCTCGCGAATAATTGTGTGTACAGTTCTTACACTGACATCAAACTGTGCACTTACTTTCTCTAAAGACAAGAGACGATCCTTATCTATAAAATTCTTTATTTGCCCCAAAAATTTCCTAACACCTCCCACACTTCATCATCATTCACAGACTTCCTGACTTCCTTGAATCTCATATGCAACTCAAAAACTGATACTCCATTTATGCAAGATCGTTCAAAAGCAGTCTGAAGCATTCCATATGTCCGTATGTCAGTTTTGCGAAATGTAATACAAAATTTTATTTCATAACCTCCTTCTAAGTTGTCTTCACGTTCAGATTGTATTTTTGAAATTTATCAGCTGTGACAATAAGGCTTTAGTAGGGTGTATTCCAATTTCTGCAGTAGCTGTTAATTTGAACAGTATATCATAAAAGTTGGTCAACTATATTATAAGTTGTATAGCAATAACCTACTGAATTTTCAAGACTCTATTACAATTTTAAATGAGTTTACAAAAAATGTATTGCAATTATTGTAGGTACCTCGTATAGGCGAGCATTTTCAAACCGCAAGGCTATCTTTTATTTAGATTATACAAGGTGTAGAAAAATCATTATTTATTACAAAATTACGCCACTTACCCTTGACCTTGACTTTATAATGCCCAGGTTTTAGGTAGGGAACATCAAGTATTATTTTAAAGTAATTGGTATCACAAGATCGAGAAAGGGTAGAACCCTCATCTCCCTGTCCATAAATATTATATATATATATATATATATATATATATATATATATATATATAGTATATATCTATCTATATATATGTATGTATATATATATATATATATATATATATATATAGTCTTGCTTTTTTGTTTTAAAAAACATTATTACAAGATTTATGTACACATGTTTATGTTGCGTTTTCTTCGATAGAAATTACAGCTTAAAGATATGTGCACGTATGTAACCTTTTTAATAATTAAAGAAAATTACGTAAATAATGCACTGTAGTTTCGCCTTTAACACTTTAAAACCACATCTCAACATGAATTCCACACACACACAGACACAAACACCCAAACACACCCACACAAACACACACAGACACACACACACACACACATATATATATATATATATATATATATATATATATATATATATATATATATATATCAACCATTCATTAACTATATTCCCAATGAATGCATTGACGATGATACTAGCTTTAAAGGCGGACCATTAAAAGATGCACCAGCCTTACTTAAAAAATACTAGTTTTATTTTTGGTGTCTTTAAACCCACACCCACTATTTTTGCTGATGAGGAGGTTTTGTTTCATAAAACCAAATGGTAAAATTATTGTCCATGACTTATTGTTAGTCTCAATAAAACATCGTTTCCGAAACGATCGTACAATTTATTGATTTTGTTTGTTCTTCCTTGTGGAACCGATTTTTAATTTTTAATTTTAATTATAAATTATCAATCATCTTACTTAATATTAAAAAAGCTCTAGGATATATATGCCTATCGAGCTTCTTATATATCTACATTACAACGAACAATGTTTTCTTTTATTTTAATTGTATTAATGAATTTACTAATACATTAAAAGAAACTCTGCTTTTTAGACTGTTGTTATAATCCACTTAAAATTATATATATATATATATATATATATATTATTCGATAGAAATCACAGCTTAAAGATGTATGCGTAATGTGGCCTTGTTTTAATAATTGAAGAATATATATATATATATATATATATATATATATATATACATATATATATATATATATATATTATGCGAGATGAAAGATATATTAACGAAGAAGGAAAAGAAGAAATACAGACAGGGAAGAAAACTTGAAAAAGTAAGAAATGGAAAAAAAAAGAAAAGATGAGGCGAAATGTATGAATGAATTATTGGACAAAATGCGAAATACACTGCTGAAAAGAATAAATGGAAGATGTCGGATATAAAACACAATAAACAGAACATCAATTAAGAATGGAAAATAGAAATGAGAAAATCGATTTATTGATAAAAAACGAATAAAACGCTGAAAAATAAGCAATAATTGAATGAAGAAACATTGAAGAAATAATCACAGAAAAGTTAAGTAAAATAGAATAAAAATGTACATAAAATTACATAAAAAAAAAAACAGAAATTTAGGAGAAGAAAATGTAAGAATATTGTAAGGAAACAAAGAAAAGATAACCAAATGAAAGAAAGAAAACCACAAAATTTTAATAATGAAATAAACAAAGACAAAATAAACCAAATGAAAGAAAGACAACAACAATATTTAAATAATGAAATAAACAATGAAAAGATACACCAAATGAGAGAAAGAAAACAACAAAATTTAAATAATGAAAGAAACAATGAAAAGATAAACCAAATAAAAGAAAGACAACAACAATATTTAAATAATGAAATAAACAATGAAAAGATAAACCAAATGAAAGAAAGAAAACAACAAAATTTAAATAATGAAATAAACAATGAAACGATAAACCAAATGAAAGAAAGAAAAAAACAATATTTAAATAATGAAATTAACAATGAAAAGATAAACCAAATGAAGAAAGACAACAACAATATTTAAATAATGAAATTAACAATGAAACAATAAACCAAATGAAAGAAAGAAAACAACAAAATTTAAATAATGAAATGAACAATGAAAAGATAAACAAAATGAAAGAAAGAAAACAACAAAATTTAAATAATGAAATGAACAATTAAAAGATAAACAAAATGAAAGAAAGACAACAACAATATTTAAATAATGAAATTAACAATGAAAAGATAAACAAAATGAAAGAAAGAAAACAACAATATTTAAATAATGAAATTAACAATGAAAAGATAAACCAAATGAAAGAAAGACAACAACAATATTTAAATAATGAAATTAACAATGAAAAGTAAACCAAATGAAGAAAGACAACAACAATATTTAAATAATGAAATTAACAATGAAAAGATAAACAAAATGAAAGAAAGAAAACAGCCAAATTTTAAATAATGAAATAAACAATGAAAAGATAAGCCAAATGAAATAAAGAAAACAACAATATTTAAATAATGAAATAAACAATGAACAGATAAACCAAATGAAAGAAAGAAAACAACAAAATTTTAAATAATGAAATGAACAAAGAAAAGTAAACCAAATGAAAGAAAGAAAACAACAAAATTTAAATTATGATATTAACAAAGAAAAGTAAGCCAAATGAAAGACAGAGAACAACAATATTTAAATATTGAAATAATCAATGAAAAGATAAACTAAATGAAAGAAAAAAAACAAAAAAATTAAATAATGAAATAAACAAAGAAAAGATAAACCAAATGAAATAAAGAAAACAACAAAATTTAAATAATGAAATAAACAATGAAAAGATAAAAAAAATGAAATAAATAAAACAAAAACATTTAAATAATGAAATAAACAATGAAAAGATAAACTAAATGAAAGAAAGAAAACAACCAAATTTAAATAATGATATAAACAAAGAGAAGTAAACCAAATGAAAGAAAGACAACAACAAAATTTAAATAATGAAATTAACAATTGAAAGATAAACTAAATGAAAGAAAGAAAACAACAATATTTAAATAATGAAATAAACAGTGAAAAGATAAACCAAATGAAAGAAAGCAAACAACAAAATTTAAATATTGAAATAAACAATGAAAAGATAAACCAAATGAAAGAAAGAAAACAACAAAATTTAAATAATGAAAGAAACAATGAAAAGATAAACCAAATGAAAGAAAGAAAACAACAAAATTTAAATAATGAAATAAACAAAGAAAAGATAAACCAAATGAGAGAAAGAAAACAACAAAATTTAAATATTGAAATAAACAATGAACAGATAAACCAAATGAAAGAAAGAAAACAACAATATTTAAATAATGAAATAAACAATGAAAAGATAAACCAAATGAAAGAAAGAAAACAACAATATTTAAATATTGAAATAAACAATGAAAAGATAAACAAAATGAAAGAAAGAAAACAAAAAAAATTAAATAATGAAATAAACAATGAAAAGATAAACCAAATGAAATAAAGAAAACAACAATATTTAAATAATGAAATAAACAAAGAAAAGATAAACCGAATGAAAGAAAGAAAACAACAAAATTTAAATAATAAAATAAACAAAGAAAAGATAAACCAAATGAAAGAAAGACAACAACAAAATTTAAATATTGAAATAAACAATGAAAAGATAAACCAAATGAAAGAAATAAAACAACAAAATTTACATATTGAAATAAACAATGAAAAGATAAACAAAATGAAAGAAAGAAAACAACAATATTTAAATAATGAAATGTACAATGAAAAGATAAACAAAATGAAAGAAAGAAAACAACAAAATTTAAATAATGAAATAAACAATGAAAAGATAAACCAAATGAAATAAAGAAAACAACAAAATTTAAATAATGAAATGTACAATGAAAAGATAAACCAAATGAAAGAAAGAAAACAAAAAAATTTAAATAATGAAATAAACAAAGAAAAGATAAACCAAATGAAAGAAAGAAAACAACAAAATTTAAATATTGAAATAAACAATGAACAGTTAAACCAAATGAAAGAAAGAAAAAACAAAATTTAAATATTGAAATAAACAATGAAACGATAAACCAAATGAAAGAAAGAAAACAACAAAATTTAAATAATGAAATGAACAATAGAACGATAAACCAAATGAAAGAAAGAAAACAACAAAATTTAAATAATGAAATAAACAAAGAAAAGTAAACCAAATGAAAGAAAGAAAACAACAAAATTTAAATATTGAAATAAACAGTGAAAAGATAAACCAAATGAAAGAAAGAAAACAACAAAATTTAAATAATGAAATAAACAATGAAACGATAAACCAAATGAAAGAAAGAAAACAACCAAATTTAAATAATGAAATGTACAATGAAACAATAAACCAAATGAAAGAAAGAAAACAACAAAATTTAAATAATGAAATGAACAATGAAAAGATAAACAAAATGAAAGAAAGAAAACAACAATATTTAAATAATGAAATAAACAATGAAAAGATAAACCAAATGAAAGAAAGAAAACAACAATATTTAAATAATGAAATAAACAATGAAACGATAAACCAAATGAAAGAAAGAAAACAAAAAAATTTAAATAATGAAATGTACAATGAAACAATAAACCAAATGAAAGAAAGAAAACAACAAAATTTAAATAATGAAATGAACAATGAAAAGATAAACAAAATGAAAGAAAGAAAACAACAAAATTTAAATAATGAAATAAACAATGAAACGATAAACCAAATGAAAAAAAGAAAACAACAAAATTTAATTAATGAAATGAACAATGAAAAGATAAACAAAATGAAAGAAAGAAAACAACAAAATTTAAATAATGAATTAAACAATGAAAAGATAAACCAAATGAAAGAAAGAAAACAACAATATTTAAATAATGAAATAAACTATGAAACGATAAACCAAATGAAAGAAAGAAAACAAAAAAATTTAAATAATGAAATATACAATGAAACAATAAACCAAATGAAAGAAAGAAAACAACAAAATTTAAATAATGAAATGAACAATGAAAAGATAAACAAAATGAAAGAAAGAAAACAACAATATTTAAATAATGAAATAAACAATAGAACGATAAACCAAATGAAAGAAAGAAAACAACAAAAATTTAAATAATGAAATAAACAATGAAAAGATAAACCAAATAAAAGCAAGAAAACAACAAAATTTAATTAATGAAATGTACAATGAAAAGATAAACCAAATGAAAGAAAGAAAACAACAAAATTTAAATAATGAAATAAACAATGAAACGATAAACCAAATGAAAAAAAGAAAACAACAAAATTTAATTAATGAAATGAACAATGAAAAGATAAACAAAATGAAAGAAAGAAAACAACAATATTTAAATAATGAAATAAACGATGAAACGATAAACCAAATGAAAGAAAGAAAACAACAAAATTTATATAATAAAATAAACAATGAAAAGATAAACTGAATGAAAGAAAGAAAACAACAAAATTTAAATATTGAAATAAACAATGAAAAGATAAACCAAATAAAAGAAATAAAACAACAAAATTTAGATATTGAAATAAACAATGAAAAGATAAGCCAAATGAAATAAAGAAAACAACAATATTTAAATAATGAAATAAACAATGAAAAGATAAACTAAATGAAAGAAAAAAAAACAAAAAAAATTAAGTAATGAAATAAACAAAGAAAAGATAAACTAAATGAAAGAAAGAAAACAACAAAATTTAAATAATGATATAAACACTGAAAAGAATAACTAAATGAAAGAAAGAAAACAACAAAATTTAAATAATGAATTAAACAATGAAAAGATAAAGTAAATGAAAGAAAGAAAACAACAATATTTAAATAATGAAATGAACAATGAAAAGATAAACTAAATGAAAGAAAAAAAACAAAAAAAATTAAGTAATGAAATAAACAATGAAAAGATAAACCAAATGAAAGAAAGAAAACAACAATATTTAAATAATGAAATGAACAAAGAAAAGTAAACCAAATGAAAGAAAGAAAACAACAATATTTAAATAATGAAATTAACAAAGAAAAGTAAGCCAAATGAAAGAAAGAGAACAACAATATTTAAATAATGAAATAATCAATGAAAAGATAAACTAAATGAAAGAAAAAAAAACAAAAAAAATTTAGTAATGAAATAAACAATGAAAAGATAAACCAAATGAAAGAAAGAAAACAACAATATTTAAATAATGAAATAAACAATGAAAAGATAAACCAAATGAAAGAAAGAAAACAACAAAATTTAAATAATGAAATGAACAAAGAAAAGTAAACCAAATGAAAGAAAGAAAACAACAATATTTAAATAATGAAATTAACAAAGAAAAGTAAGCCAAATGAAAGAAAGAAAACAACAATATTTAAATAATGAAATAATCAATGAAAAGATAAACTTAATGAAAGAAAGAAAACAACAAAATTTAAATAATGATATAAACACTGAAAAGATAAACTAAATTAAAGAAAGAAAACAACAAAATTTAAATAATAAATTAAACAATGAAAAGATAAAGTAAATGAAAGAAAGAAAACAACAATATTTAAATAATGAAATAAACAATGAAAAGATAAACTAAATGAAAGAAAGAAAACAACAAAATTTAAATAATGAAATAAACAATGAAAAGATAAAAAAATGAAAGAAAGAAAACAACAAAATTTAAATAATCAATAATGAAAAGATAAACTAAATGAACGAAAGAAAACAACAAAATTTAAATAATGATATAAACAAAGAAAAGGTAACCAAATGAAAGAAAGACAACAATAAAATTTAAATAATTAAATTAACAAAGAAAAGTAAACCAAATGAAAGAAAGACAACAACAAAATTTAAATAATGAAATTAACAATTAAAAGATAAACTAAATGAAAGAAAGAAAACAACAATATTTAAATAATGAAATAAACAATGAAAAGATAAACTGAATGAAAGAAAGAAAACAACAAAATTTTAATATTGAAAGTAACAATGAAAAGATTAACCAAATGAAAGAAAGAAAACAACAAAATTTAAATAATGAAATAAATAATGAAAAGATAAACCAAATGAAAGAAAGAAAACAACAATATTTAAATAATGAAATAAACAATGAAAAGATAAACCAAATGAAAGAAAGAAAACAACAATATTTAAATAATGATATAAACAATGAAAAGATAAACCAAATGAAATAAAGAAAACAACAATATTTAAATAATGATATAAACAAAGAAAAGATAAACCAAATGAAAGAAAGAAAACAACAATATTTAAATAATGAAATAAACAATGAAAAGATAAACCAAATGAAAGAAAAAAAACAAACAAAATTTAAATAATGAAATAAATAATGAAAAGATAAACCAAATGAAAGAAAGAAAACAACAATATTTAAATAATGAAATAAACAATGAAAAGATAAACCAAATGAAAGAAAAAAAAAAAACAAAATTTAAATAATGAAATAAATAATGAAAAGATAAACCAAATGAAAGAAAGAAAACAACAATATTTAAATAATGAAATAAACAATGAAAAGATAAACCAAATGAAAGAAAGAAAACAACAAAGTTTAAATAATGAAATAAACAATGAACAGATAAACTAAATGAAAGAAAGAAAACAACAAAATTTAAATAATGAAATAAACAAAGAAACGATAAACCAAATGAAAGAAAGAAAACAACAAAATTTAAATAATGAAATGAACAATGAAAAGATAAACAAAATGAAAGACAGAAAACAAAAAAAATTTAATATTAAAATAAACAAAGAAAAGATAAACCAAATGAAAGAAAGAAAACAACAAAATTTAAATAATCAATAATGAAAAGATAAACAAAATGAAAGAAAGAAAACAACAAAATTTAAATAATGAAATGAACAAAGAAAAGTAAACCAAATGAAAGAAAGAAAACAACAAAATTTAAATATTGAAATAAACAGTGAAAAGATAAACCAAATGAAAGAAAGAAAACAACAAAATTTAAATATTGAAATAAACAATGAAAAGATAAACCAAATGAAAGAAAGAAAACAACAATATTTAAATAATGAAATAAACAATGAAACGATAAACCAAATGAAAGAAAGAAAACAACCAAATTTAAATAATGAAATGTACAATGAAAAAATAAACCAAATGAAAGAAAGAAAACAACAAAATTTAAATAATGAAATGAACAATGAAAAGATAAAGAAAATGAAAGAAAGAAAACAACAATATTTAAATAATGAAATAAACAATGAAACGATAAACAAAATGAAAGAAAGAAAACAACAAAATTTAAATAATTAAATAAACAATGAAAAGATAAGCCAAATGAAATAAAGAAAACAACAAAATTTAAATAATGAAATAAACAAAGAAAAGATAAACCAAATAAAAGCAAGAAAACAACAAAATTTAAATAATGAAATAAACAATGAAAAGATAAACAAAATGAAAGAAAGAAAACGACAATATTTTAATAATGAAAAAAACAATGAAACGATAAACCAAATGAAAGAAAGAAAACAACAAAATTTAAATATTGAAAACAACAGTGAAAAGATAAACCAAATGAAAGAAAGAAAACAACAAAATTTAAATAATGAATTAAACAATGAAAAGATAAACCAAATGAAAGAAAGAAAACAACAATATTTAAATAATGAAATAAACAATGAAACGATAAACCAAATGAAAGAAAGAAAACAAAAAAATTTAAATAATGAAATGTACAATGAAACAATAAACCAAATGAAAGAAAGAAAACAACAAAATTTAAATAATGAAATGAACAATGAAAAGATAAACAAAATGAAAGAAAGAAAACAACAAAATTTAAATAATGAAATAAACAATGAAACGATAAACCAAATGAAAAAAAGAAAACAACAAAATTTAATTAATGAAATGAACAATGAAAAGATAAACAAAATGAAAGAAAGAAAACAAAAAATTTAAATAATGAAATAAACAATGAAACAATAAACCAAATGAAAGAAAGAAAACAACAAAATTTAAATAATGAAATAAACAATGAAAAGATAAACAAAATGAAAGAAAGAAAACAACCAAATTTAAATAATGAAATAAACAATGAAACGATAAACCAAATGAAAGAAAGAAAACAACCAAATTTAAATAATGAAATGTACAATGAAAAGATAAACCAAATGAAAGAAAGAAAACAACAAAATTTAAATAATGAAATAAACAATGAAACGATAAACCAAATAAAAGCAAGAAAACAACAAAATTTAATTAATGAAATGAACAATGAACAGATATACCAAATGAAAGAAAGAAAACAACAAAATTTATATAATAAAATAAACAATGAAAAGATAAACTGAATGAAAGAAAGAAAACAACAAAATTTAAATATTGAAATAAACAATGAAAAGATAAACCAAATAAAAGAAATAAAACAACAAAATTTAGATATTGAAATAAACAATGAAAAGATAAGCCAAATGAAATAAAGAAAACAACAATATTTAAATAATGAAATAAACAAGGAACAGATAAACCAAATGAAAGAAAGAAAACAACAAAATTTAAATAATGAAATGAACAAAGAAAAGTAAACCAAATGAAAGAAAGAAAACAACAAAATTTAAATAATGAAATGAACAAAGAAAAGTAAGCCAAATGAAAGAAAGAGAACAACAATATTTAAATAATGAAATAATCAATGAAAAGATAAACTAAATGAAAGAAAAAAAAACAAAAAAAATTAAGTAATGAAATAAACAAAGAAAAGATAAACTAAATGAAAGAAAGAAAACAACAAAATTTAAATAATGATATAAACACTGAAAAGATAAACTAAATGAAAGAAAGAAAACAACAAAATTTAAATAATGAATTAAACAATGAAAAGATAAAGTAAATGAAAGAAAGAAAACAACAATATTTAAATAATGAAATAAAAAATGAAAACATAAACTAAATTAAAGAAAGAAAACAACAAAATTTAAATAATGAAATAAACAATGAAAAGATAAAAAAAATGAAAGAAAGAAAACAACAAAATTTAAATAATCAATAATGAAAAGGTAAACTAAATGAACGAAAGAAAACAACAAAATTTAAATAATGATATAAACAAAGAAAAGTAAACCAAATGAAAGAAAGACAACAATAAAATTTAAATAATGAAATTAACAAAGAAAAGTAAACCAAATGAAAGAAAGACAACAACAAAATTTAAATAATGAAATTAACAATTAAAAGATAAACTAAATGAAAGAAAGAAAACAACAATATTTAAATAATGAAATAAACAATGAAAAGATAAACTGAATGAAAGAAAGAAAACAACAAAATTTAATATTGAAAGAAACAATGAAAAGATTAACCAAATGAAAGAAAGAAAACAACAAAATTTAAATAATGATATAAACAAAGAAAAGATAAACCAAATGAAATAAAGAAAACAACAATATTTAAATAATGAAATAAACAATGAAAAGATAAACCAAATGAAAGAAAGAAAACAACAATATTTAAATAATGAAATAAACAATGAAAAGATAAACCAAATGAAAGAAAAAAAACAAACAAAATTTAAATAATGAAATAAATAATGAAAAGATAAACCAAATGAAAGAAAGAAAACAACAATATTTAAATAATGAAATAAACAATGAAAAGATAAACCAAATGAAAGAAAGAAAACAACAAAGTTTAAATAATGAAATAAACAATGAACAGATAAACTAAATGAAAGAAAGAAAACAACAAAATTTAAATAATGAAATAAACAAAGAAACGATAAACCAAATGAAAGAAAGAAAACAACAAAATTTAAATAATGAAATGAACAATGAAAAGATAAACAAAATGAAAGACAGAAAACAAAAAAATTTTAATATTAAAATAAACAAAGAAAAGATAAACCAAATGAAAGAAAGAAAACAACAAAATTTTAATATTGAAATGAACAATGAAAAGATAAACAAAATGAAAGAAAGAAAACAACAAAATTTTAATATTGAAATAAACAAAGAAAAGATAAACCAAATGAAAGAAAGAAAACAACAAAATTTAAATAATGAAATAAACTATGAACAGATAAACTAAATGAAAGAAAGAAAACAACAATATTTAAATAATGAAATAAACAAAGAAACGATAAACCAAATGAAAGAAAGAAAACAACAAAATTTAAATATTGAAATGAACAATGAAATGATAAACCAAATGAAAGACAGAAAACAAAAAAAATTTAATATTGAAATAAACAAAGAAAAGATAAACCAAATGAAAGAAAGAAAACAACAAAATTTTAATAATGAAATGAACAATGAAAAGATAAACCAAATGAAAGAAAGAAAACAACAAAATTTAAATATTGAAATAAACAATGAAAAGATAAACCAAATGAAAGAAAGAAAACAAAAAAATTTAAATAATGAAATGAACAATGAAAAGATAAACCAAATGAAAGAAAGAAAACAACAAAATTTAAATATTGAAATAAACAATGAAAAGATAAACCAAATGAAAGAAAGAAAACAACAATATTTAAATATTGAAATAAACAATGAAAAGATAAACCAAATGAAAGAAAGAAAACAACAAAATTTAAATAATGAAATAAACAAAGAAAAGATAAACCAAATGAAAGAAAGAAAACAACAAAATTTAAATAATGAAATAAACAATGAAACGATAAACCAAATTAAAGAAAGACAATAACAAAATTTAAATAATAAAATAAACAAAGAAAAGTAAACCAAATTAAAGAAAGACAACAACAAAATTTAAATAATGAAATTAACAATGAAAAGATAAACCAAATGAAAGAAAGAAAACAACCAAATTTAAATAATGATATAAACAAAGAAAAGATAAACCAAATGAAAGCAAGAAAACAACAATATTTAAATAATGAAATAAACAATGAACAGATAAACTAAATGAAAGAAAGAAAACAACAATATTTAAATAATGAAATAAACAATGAAAAGATAAACAAAATGAAAGAAAGAAAACAACAAAATTTAAATAATGAAATAAACAATGAAAAGATAAACAAAATGAAAGAAAGAAAACAACAAAATTTAAATATTGAAATAAACAATGAAAAGATTAACCAAATAAAAGAAAGGAAACAACAAAATTTAAATAATTAAATGTACAATGAAAAGATAAACCAAATGAAAGAAAGAAAACAAAAAAATTTAAATATTGAAATAAACAATGAAAAGATAAACCAAATGAAAGAAAGAAAACAACAAAATTTAAATATTGAAATAAACAATCAAAAGATAAAAAAATGAAAGAAAGAAAACAACAAAATTTAAATAATGAAATAAACAATGAAAAGATAAACCAAATAAAAGAAAGAAAACAACAAAATTTAAATAATGAAATGTACAATGAAAAGATAAACCAAATGAAAGAAAGAAAACAACAAAATTCAAATAATGAAATGAACAATGAAAAGATAAACAAAATGAAAGAAAGAAAACAAAAAAAATTAAATATTGAAATAAACAAAAAAAAGATAAACCAAATTAAAGAAAGAAAACAACAAAATTTAAATATTGAAATAAACAATGAAAAGATAAACAAAATGAAAGAAAGAAAACAACAAAATTTAAATAATGAAATAAACAATGAACAGATAAACCAAATGAAAGAAAGAAAACAACAAAATTTAAATAATGAAATAAACAATGAAAAGATAAACCAATGAAAGAAAGAAAACAAACAAAATTTTAATATTGAAATAAACAAAGAAACGATAAACTACATGAAAGAAAGAAAACAACAAAATTTAAATATTGAAATAAACAATGAAAAGATAAAAAAATGAAAGAAAGAAAACAACAATATTTAAATAATGAAATAAACAATGAAACGATAAACCAAATGAAAGAAAGAAAACAACAATATTTAAATAATGAAATAAACAATGAAAGGATAAGCCAAATGAAAGAAAGAAAGCAACAAAATTTACATAATGAAATAAACAATGACACGAAGAAAAAACCAACAAACATGTAAGAAAATAAAAGAGATTATAAAGCATAGAAAGTTTTTTAAAAAATTGTAATTAAAAAGTAGAGGATGTCTTTAGAAGCGGCGAACTTTAAATAAATTCCATTTTTTAATTGCAGATATAACAACTAGTAATTATTTTTTCTTCATCTTGTTTCTGCTGTCCATCCTAAAAGCCCTAGCAGAATTTTCGCATTGTGCAAATTTATTCTGTTTTAATTTGACGAACGAATAATTTCACAAAGTGAATCTCTCAACTTTCCACACCATTTGTGCGATTTAACCCTATTATTTGGAACAATATATAAAGTCCCATGTCTACGTTGATACTATAGACAAAATAGACCATTTGAAGACAATATTCAACGCATTATTTCTTATTATTTAATGCATACATAGTTTGAAAATCGGACGATCAGAATACGCCATATGCGTCTAATCTCTCTCTTCCTCTCTCTCTCTCTCTCTCTCTCTCTCTCTCTCTATATATATATATATATATATATATATATATATATATATATATATATATATTATAGTGATGGGGCAATACCAACATTTTTCCCTGTCTCGATCCAATTAACGATACCGTACTAAATTTCCGATTTTGATACGATTACTGATTCCGATTCTTTAAATATTGATAAATATTTAATAAAAGATGTGTTTTTTTGTTTTTTGTTTTTTCTTGATTTCTTTTTTTGTTTTTTTTTTTTGTTTTTTGTAAATTTTAAAATGATAACATAAACCACCGGGGAATTTCTGCGTATATTTTTTCTCAAACGTGTTTCTTGTAATTGATTGAAAATTGTAAGAAACAAAACGTTATTTTAAAACAAAGCCAGATTGTATCAATTCGTCGTTAGAGTAAAACATACTACTTAAAAGTTTTCATGAACAGTTGAAAATAGTCGACGATTGATAGGTAACATGAGAACACGGTGTAAGTACAAAATATTAATAGTGCCCATCTTACATTTTTACGAAGGGATTTTTAAATAATAATGTTTCTAATTAGAAAACCATTTTTTACATGGGAGGACGTTGGGCTTCATTAACTATTATGTGCCTGCCTTCTATGAATGTTTAAATTTTATTTTAATTATATAAATTGATTTGCTTTACAGTAAAAAATAACGAGATGCAAATAATAATAATAATAACTAGATGGACCTATGGAAATTTCATAGGGGACTCATTCATATGTAATATATTGACGGTGGTATTCGTGGCGTACATAGAGAGGCTTTGATATTATTGTAACTTTTTTGTTAAAACTACCAAAGTATTTATCTAAGCTAACAAAGCCCGGTCGTAAAATACGCTGTTTTCATTCTAGCCGATTTCGTTATAATAGAGTTGATGTTCTATCAATTTTTATATATTTTAAAGTTGCGATTTCAAAAATAAGAAAAATATATCCATATAACAATGGTGTATCAGCTTGAATCGAAACCGAAACCAAAACACATGAATATATATATATATATATATATATATATATATATATATATATATATATATATATATATTTCATGATTTTCTTGGGGGTACAAAACTTTTATTAAGGCAATCATGAAAGGAAGACGTATTCCTTCGGAATTAATTTTATATTAAAAAAAAAGACCGAGGAGAAAAGGAAAATGGATAGCGACTAAAAAATAAAAGTAGGGAAATAGAGGGAAAAAAATCAAAACGAGTCAATTGACATGTTTCGCCCTCACTCATCAAAATTGAAATCGAGGGATTTATTTGTTAGTAATTTGTTTTCCTTAATGATAAAGTCTAAGAGACGGGAGCAAGAGCAATCGTATGGGGATGAATGTTAGAGGCTTATCACGTTCAAACCCAACAAGCAGTCCTTTTTCTTACAAAGGGAAGGCTTCCTAAGGCGAACGCGAACAGTCTCCAAGACTTTTAGATGATATACGGAGTGAGCTCGACTCAATACAGAGAAAGAGCCGATACTGAAATTCGTTGCACAATTCCGGTATTTAATAAAGTGTTCAGTTATAGTGGATCCATATGTGTTGTTTACAGCGTTAGTAGGTAGGAATGTTTCATTCCTGATTTTGCTCGGTACATGTTGTTGTATGCGACTTACCAATTTTTAATTTATATATATATATATATATATATATATATATAGTTCTTTCAGCTATAATCGAAACCAAAACTTATGAAGAATTCTTGATAAAATTATTTATAAAAAAATAAATGGCTTGAGTGCTACCAGGTATAATCGAAACCGAAAACAAAACTTATCAAGAATTCTCAGTAAAGTTTTTTTAAGAAATGAGAGTCGATAACAATTAAACAGCAGTCAATCGGGTGTAATCGTGAAACGCAAAATAAATAACACACATGCCAACGTATTAATATATTTTTTTAAATCATAAAAATCACGCCTCTTTTTCTACTGTTAACCCTAAGTACGGGTGGTAATACGGAAAATATATCAATTGCATATGATTTTATTGATTTTTGCTGATCGACCTTAGAATTAGTGGTAAGAATTACTTAACTGCTTAAAAAGTTTTAATGTACGGAAATGAGATTAGTTTACATTATATTTATATGCACAACTGAATCCCCATTCTAAATTCTAAAATAACGTTTCAGTGTGTTCATAATCGCCTAAAAATAGAATCTTATAGGTTTTAGGGTATTTTAAATGTAAATGAAAGTTGTTTTAACAGACTTTTAAATGTTTGCTTTTTATCTATCCTGTCCAAGGTCTGGTAAACTTGTAAGATTTGCATCTATATTTTCATTTGTGCCAAAACCAAACAAAATTTAGGGAAACATGATATGGCGATCAGACAAAACAAGCGCCAGAAAAAAAACTGCCAAACATTTTAAATCTTTTGATATTAAAGTGTGGAGACTTTAATAGGCACCATATGGTGCGAAAAGCTTTTTAAAATCTGTAATATTGAATAGGTAAGTGAACTCTAAAATATTTACTTTGCTTACAATAAAAAATAATAAAAACAAATTAAGTTATGTTTGGAGAGTCAAGGCTACATCTTGAAATCGGTTTTCAAGTATGTTTTAAATAACAATTGCCACAACTGTGAGGGATTTCCTTGTGTCCAAAAGGAAGTGCCATAAAACTTTAAGTATTTCAGAAGTCGATGACATATACCCAAATGTACAGGTGGTGCTAAAGCCAACAAAATTTAAAACCCAGCCCAGAGCATTTAAAACTTCATAGTAATCATATGAACTCCATCGGATAATAGCACATGGACTTTTAGTGAATAGAAGCGAACAATTTATAAAATAATATAAATTAAACACCGCTTATCAATGTTAAATATGTAAATGAGATTGATAACACATTCTGTTGCTTTTCTCAGTCTTATGTTGTAAAGGAACCGTTTCTAATTTTTAAAAAATTGATTTTTATTGTCCAAAAATGTTTAAAGAATCGGTTTGGAATCGGAAATTATGCTTCAATTTTTCCTATTCTGATACCGATTCCGATACTCCAAAAAGTTCCGATTTTTCCGATTCCCGATTAATCGTCCCAACACTAATATATATATATATATATATATATATATATATATATATATATATATATATATATTTATAAGACGATTCCTAGCAGATAAATAAGCACGATATGCGAGATACAGGGTGGGACGATAAAATTGCCCCCCTCCCTAAATAAAACAATACTACAAATTTATTTTAAAATTTTATCGAAAAAAATCAATTCAGATGACTTGATAATATTGTAGACCTAACATCCAATCAATGTAGTTGCTTCAGTTACAATCATCACCTCCACGCAGGTCCGGAACTGGAAGTATACCTTTTCCACAAGCGCCGACGGGAGCTCGGTGTGTACTCGGCTGGCTTTATGTTTTGGGAGGTCATGTTGACCAAAAGAAGTACTCCAGCGGGTCTGGGTCAGGAAAGGAAGCGGACCAGTGAGAGAAGACTTCTGAAGTCAAGCCCGGTTCCCTTTGACTTGTTGATCGGTGCTGAGTCCTGCTGCCATAGCTAGCATCTGTCAGTGGCCATCTGATCACACCAGGGGATCACCACACCTTTTAGGACATCCAGTTACAACTTGGTGTTGATTTTCAAGCCGACTTCGAAGATGTGAGGTGGAATAATGTGGCTCTCATTTGACACCACACGAAAGACAATAACCGTGACCGGTAAATATAGTTTTATTCACCTTGGTCGCTTCCCCTTTTATTCGTGACAATCTAGTGATGCATTTCGAGGGTACTGGCAATGGTCCTGTTCTCAAAACTTGAATCGGTAGAGAGCATAATTGTATAGCGGTTCATCTCCAATCTCACTCGTTGAACATTGTGCCACTTTACGAAATGATTAAAGGTCTCTATCCCTCTTGGGATTTGTACACAACTGGCCAGCTAGTACATGGTCTGCAACAAAAAAAAGAAAACCGGTTTTCATCAAACGGAAATGGAATCATCTCGTCTTTTCGTGAGCGACAATTTTATCGTTTCGCTCTGTAGAGCAATAATATAAACTGTGAGTGTCTTTTTCACACAATCATTTCTATTCCAACTTTAAACTGATGTGCTCAGAAGCAGATTGTACAATTACACACATCTATTTTGCTATTCCTCCAGGGAGATGAGCCATTCATGGAAAATTCGTGGATTATGGATAACTCTTTAATAATTATTGGTACTTCTTTGTCAAACAATAAATTTTGTTATAATTCTAAATAATTCAATACAGAATTCACACACACACACACACACACACACACACACACACATATATATATATATATATATATATATATATATATATATATATATATATAACTTTCTTCATTCCTGACAAACTACGGATACCCACTGTAAGAGTGCCACCGCGTGGGTTTTTGTAGCAAGACTTGCGCAATATCAAACCACACCTCTCTTGAGTCGTCGTTGTTAAATACTAGTAGCAATTGGATGTTGATATATACATATATATGTGTTTTGATATATATATATATGTATATATATATATGTGTGTGTGTGTGTGTGTGTATGTATGTATGTATGTGGGTTTGTGTGTGTCTGTGTATAGGAAAGGAGAGAGTGCTTTTAAAGGAGGCGACATTAAATTGAAACCCCTATTTCTTTAATTGCAGAATTTGCAGTTATCGTTTATTTTTAGTTCAGCTTGGTTAGGCGATTCATCAAACTGACATTCGAATAGTGCAAATATTGAAAATTTGATGAACGAAAATCTTCACAAACTGTAAAGCCCCCTGTCCACACTGACAAACCGGACATAAATACTGTTGTGAAAACAATGTTCGTTGAGTTGTTACCGAAATACAGTCTAGTTTAATGCGTAGAAGTTGTACAAATTAAAACTGTAAATTACACTATATACGCGCGGAACGCGGGGGACATACATATGTCCGAAAATATATTTAAATTATTAATGCTGAATATTAATCTTGACTTTTGTATAAAAGTCACTTTGTGTTCGTGTAATTTCCTTTATCAGATGCTCCGCAACGGCTGAGCTTATCTTTTGCAAATTTCACACAAAACTAATTCATATGTTTGGCAGTGTTCTTAGATATGTTTTGTACAGAAATAAATCCGATAAATATCGAAAATTGAAAAAAAAATCCGATCTTAAAAATCGCTTTACTCTCTTACAGATAAAAAAATATATAATTTTTACAGGGGGATATTTTACGTTACCCCGGCCAAAGGAGATATTAGCAAATGATTACTTCTGAAAAAAAAAACGGATGTATTATAATCTGGAGATACAGCTTAGTTGTATTGCATTTGACTGCAGATCGAATTATCCCCTCTCCAAGTACGGCTGTATCTCACCATTGTATTTTTTCTTATTAATCAGTTCAATTTACGATAAAAGGGGGTACCATTTAAAATCGCAGAAAAACATTTCTTTATTTGCATATTTTAAAACTAAACATTAATCAGAAGTGACTTTTCAAGATATTAATCATCAAGTCCAAATATCAGCTGACGTGTAATGTAAACAAACACAGACGGAATTTGATGAACGACATTATCATTATTATTTATTTATTTTGTCAAAATATTCCTCGTAATATATAATAGTCAATAGAGGATTGATTCTATAATAATTCATACGTAATTGGTATAGTCTTTTCAATAAACCGCATATTTGTAAAATAACAAATATTTCTCTGGGATTTATTTTAATTCGAAGTTCGTGGCGTCTGTAAAAACAGTCTTTACAAATGGAAACGCACGAAAAGTAAGGAAGGTGTGTACTCATAAAATATGGAAAAAATAGGGCAATAAGAAAAAGGGATACTTAGAAAGAAAAAAAGAACAAGTAAAGAAATCAAACTAATAAAACTTACTCTGTCTGTCTGTCTGTCTGTCTGTCTGTCTCTATATTTTCAAACTTTATCTCCCCGAAACGGAAAGTAGCAGAGCGGCGCTCTGGGCTTCTAATTGGATTTTTACGCACCGATATTTTATGAGTCTTCAGCTGGTTTAAATTGTTTTTAAGAGGTCAAATAGTAGTCAAAATTAAAATATATCGTTATACATTTTGTACCCTCATCTTAGTTTATTTTTAGTTAGTCCATATCCGTGTCACGTTGGTAGTGGTAACGTCACCTGTTTTGAATTCTACAGTTTACCTTTTAGGTTTCGATTCTTGCTGATGGCACTCAAATACTTTCTTTTTTTACTTTTGGAATCACGACTCTAAAATAATATATACAGTATCTGGACCAAAAAAAATATTATATTTGAGCGTATTTTACGACTGAGGAAAACCAAACACCTCTTTCTAGTATTAGAAAATGAAAAGTTTAGCGAAAAAATATAATATTGATAAAAGAAAAGGTCGGTGCAAATACATATAAACAGAAATAAGGAAAAGAACAAAGAAAAAATTAGTAAAAAGAAAGAAACATGAGAAAAGAATAAAACAAGGAAAGACAAGAAAATAGAAAGAACACAGAAAATAGAAAGGAAACACAGGAAAAAATAATATGGGCTAAAAACAAAACAAACAAAGCTTTTTTATTAGAACTGCACGCCTGTGGAATTGTCTTCCGTTTTACTGCTTTCCGGCTGACTACAATATGGTTGTCTTCAAGTCTAACGTAAATAAGTTCTTGATGAGCCATTCCATATAAGTTATCAAATTTAACAAATTTTCATTACTAATGATTATTATATTGTCCAATTTCTACTGTACATTCTTTAACCCTTATCCTTGAGTTGCCTCTTTGACCTTGAAAATGAGTTGATACCTATGAAAAAAAAAAAGAAAAAGTCCAATGTGAACAAGTTCTAATTGAATCGTCCCCCTAAGTAATCCAAGTTTCAAAATTCCCACTGTTTACTATGCTAAAATCACAATGACTAATGTATACCTATTAACCCTTATCCCTGAGTGGCCTCTGGGCCTTGATAAGTGGTGACACCCTTGTAAAAAAAAAAAAGGATAAAAAATAGTGACAGTAAAAAAGAAACAACAAAGAATAGAAAGGGAAAAGAAAACGCAACAAAAACAAAAAAAATTAATATCGAAAAAACGAGTTAAAATGAAAATCAAAGAAAAGATATAAAGAATGACAGAATGACAGAATGAGCAAATGAAAGAATAGAAAATGAAAACAATAATAAGAAGAGATGTTGATAGACAGAGAGAACAGCATTAGAAAATACGAAAAATAAATAATGAAATAAAGAACAGAAGAAAATAAAGTAATTAGGAAGAATAAAAAAACTTGTAAGAAAAGAATATATTACTAGAGCAAGAAAGAGAAAGCAAAGAAAAAAGATAATAGCGAAAGAAAGCATATTCAAATGCTTGATTACACGAAACAAAATGGAAATTAATTAAAATAGAAAAACACAAGGGAAATATTTGAAATGTAGAGAAACTAAGTGCAAAAAAGCAAGAGAATAATGAATGAAAAATAAATGAACACAAAAAATATTCAAGGGCGAAAATCAATAAATTGCAAGAGAAACAAAATATTACATAACCGAACAAATAAACAACTTATAAATAATTGAACAAAGATGAAAATATCAATCGACGAAAATGTAAAACAATTCAATGAAAAAAATGAAAGATGGCGGAAAAAAAAGTTGAAACGAAACAAATAGGAATAAAAGAAAGAAAGAAATAATTAATAAATTAATAATTAAACAACACGAAGGCAAAATTTTAAAAGATGTTTTCTAAAATGAAATACCAGAGAAAAATTGTTTACCACGGCATGTCGTTCACATGTCGGTCATTCTTTTTACCGAAAAATGATATCGCTTTTCTAATGGCATGTGCTCGACTGAACGCCAACCTAAGATTTCCACTGCAACAGATTTGAAATAAAAATTTGTCTAGCTACCACTACTCCAATGATTTTAATTTCTATTTTTCTACTACTAAACCGAACTTCCACGAGAAAATTGTTTTTTTAAGAATTCTTATATGTTGAACACAATATCACGTGGTTGCTTCCCAGCTGCCTACAGTATGGTTGTTTTCAATCTTCACAAATTCTTGTAAAACCGTCCTCTTAAATAACCCAATGTGGTACAATTTCAACCCACATTACCAACCCTTACAAGGTTCTCTTATATTCTACCCGATAGACTCATTAACTGATATGTTCATGATTTTTAGATGCCAAGTTATTATTCGTATTAATGTAATTCTTAACACTACTGTTCACCTCTTCCGGCCTCATGGCGTAATGGATAAAGTACTTAATATATTCACTTGTAAGCTTGCACTCTTTTGGAGGTTGAACGTTCCATCCTCAGTGCAGACGAGACTCAAAATACAAAGTCTAATTGCCTAAGACTTGTAACCAGTCATGGCTGACAAAACGAGAGCATGTTACCATTTTCGGTTAAATAAACGGTCCCGTTCTAAATTCTGTGCAGATTCCCGAGGTCCACAGAAAAATTTCCGAATTCGACCAGCTACGCCCGACGAAAGTAGGATATAACATTGAGCAAAACTTTGTGAAAATTACATGTAAGATTGGAACAGTAATCCGAAGATTTTTTTTTTCTAATTAATGAGTTCAATTTGCGTGAAAAGAATGGATACCATTTAATATCGCCGCAAGTCATTTTTTCGTTTGCATATTTTAAAACGGGACATAAATCAGAAGTGACTTTTCAATGGCATTCATCGTCAATCCCAAATATCACCTGACGCGATATTGTTAAACAAACACAAATGGAATTTAATGAACGACATTATAATTTTTTTTATTATTTTACTTTATTTGCCAAGGAGTTCACCGAGCGAAGTATTAATATATATAGTGTATATAATAATCAATAGAGGACTGATTCAACAATAATACATACGCAATCTGCATAAATAAAAAAAAAATATGTTTAAACGTATTGTACGACCGAGCAACGCTGGATTGCCAGTTAGTCTCATATGGACATAAAGTATTAGTCGCAGAAAGAAGCTCCTTGTTTTATGAAAAGTTTCTAAATGAAGTAAGATTAAGACAAAAGTAATATAAAACTCTAACATTTTTGGACCATGAACAAATACATTGAGGACATCACGAAGGTTGCTGTAAAGAAGGTTGCTGTAAAGAATCGAGTTAGAAGCCTACTTACACCTGAGAGTATCGTGTACTTCTACAAAGCCATCATTCTTGGCCTTTTGGCCAAGATCAAGTGTAGTATCTGTTCCGGCAGATACTGCAAGCAAAGACCATATGTGGGGACGACCCCACATATAAGACCTTGGTCAATGTAGGGGAAACCCTTCATACCAATTGTCACTATCCAGCTCCCCTACTCCCCGGGGAGTTGGTCCCCATTTCCCCTTCACTCCTCACATTAAAAATCGGCCTTGTACCTAATTTGCTCGGTGGGGGAGCAAATAAATACCATCTGTTCTTCAGATGCTGCACTTCATTTTCTTGTTCTCTCTCGGTGGAGGAGAAATCCTTCACGACTGAGACAATTTTTATTTGTGTACCTTTTCTCCACGTTAAAAAACGACCCTGGTGTCTAACTCTGTCCCGTGGGGAGGCATAGTAAATAGGTACAAAGCCATCATTCGCCCATGGATAGTATTGTCACTACATCTGAGCTGGTTCGTCTACCACTAGTCGTTCCCTGTTGGATAATGTGCAGAAAAAAGTTTTTAGTCTAATAGATCCCACTATTTTAACTAAGCTCCAACTCATCTGCCATCACCGCAATATTACTTCTCTGTGTGTATTCGTTAATATCTTATATGCTTTTATATAGAGTGATGTGGTTCTCGGTTAATTAACTGTGTCTAACTGTGTCGGATATACACTTGAGAGTCAAAACATTGAAAAGAATATGCTGTTGTCATAGCCCTACTAATAACACTTTACCTGAAAGCTCATCTTTCCGATCCCTTGGCTTTAAATTCACAGGCAACATGAACTGAAACAATTCTATTGAGGTCATTGGAAATTCTGTTGCAAAGAAAGCAGATTCCCTTTATTGTGTTAGAAGATTACTTATTACTGAGAGTACCCCGTTACTCTACAAAGCCAATATTTGCCCATGGATTAGGGTATTATTGTCAAATTTGGGCTGGTGCATCTAAAACTTGTCTCTCCCTCTTGTCTGCATTAAAAGTATTTTAATAAAATATACTCTGATGAACTCATCACACTTATGTCCCGCCGATATATACATACCCCCGAAAAGCACGTTTAGCAACAAAATGACACTCCTTCACCATGCAAGCCTTTAAATCGCGGAAAGCATTCTACTTTAATAGGTCCTGAATCTGGATATGACCTTAAACTATATCCGATGGTGAGGCCCCAGTTTTCAGGCTTTGGGTAGTGTGGTGGTATCCTTTAATTGTCATTGCTCCCAGGTCCACTCTTACCCGGAGTGGTAGTACCTGTTAGAGTCCCAACTATAGGTTAAATAGAAACCAACTTGGAATAAAATAAAAACAAATATATTCTATTAACAAAATTTTCTTCAAAATCACTGGATTCGGCATTAAATAACTAAAATAAAACAATTTAGATATACCAAAATTTAAATGATAGCAATTAATATAACTTTTTATGGTCTCACTTCTTATAAAATTTAAATTATGCAAGACATGCTCTTAAGTGCACCTTGGCGGTAAATGTTTGCATATTGACATGTTCCACCAATGTTCTCATTATTCACACCTTTTCTATGTCGGTTCACTATTTTGAAGGTCTCAATTAGATCATCTTCTATAATATAAATCTCACCTGTCTGTTTAAATGTATTTATGTATGTATATATGTATGTGTGTTTGTATGTCCGCCTACTCTTTCGACAGAGACGACGGCTTTTCACGACATTGGTATTATTGTTAAGCTCGATCCATTGGACGACAAATAACGAACAATTGGCTAAAAACATTAATTTCTTCACCCTTAACTGGGCATTTTTTTTTACAGGGAGGGGTCGCTTTTTTCGCCGATATTTTCGAAAGTCGTCCCCTCTTTTCGATTATCTAGCCTTAATTTAAACCTACGTATCTTTTGGTTTGGCTATGGGCGCAACAGCAAATGAGTCACATATTTTCACGTTTATTTTTATCCTTAGCGGTACGGGTTCAAGCCTGCCTGCCTACGAGCACTATTTTCTCTTTTTTTTTTGTTTGATCTTGCTCAACACACATCTTCAAACACCCGGACAACGCCGGGCACCAATGCTAATTCTATTCTAAAAGTATCCTGATATCCAAAGTTTACAGTCTTCTAAACAACTCAAGTTCTCCGTACGCTTGTGAATCCTTGTAAACTTTATTTGTCCAATTCTTTGACCAAATGTTGTAAGCAGTAGAGAAAAATTTGAAACATATCCTTTGCGAAAAAATAAGATTTACAAAACGAAATAGGTGGCCATAGTCGACTTTTGAGATTTTAAGAAAGGAAACAGTCTTCGGAGCGGCATATCTGTATATATGGTAAGGCTAATCCTTTTTATGGCTTATATAGCTCGAATATGGATAGTAGATTACATCAGCAGTTATCAATCTATGGTCCCCCCTCGCCAAACTTTCACAAGAAACACTCGTCTAGCTGTAAACACTATCAATAATTTCCCCCACTCTTTATCTGTGCCTAAACCTAAACATAGATTCCATGAACAAAGCTTCTTTCTTAGAACTGCACGCCTGTGGAATTGTCTTCCGTTTTCCTGCTTTCCGGCTGACTACAATATGGTTGTGTTCAAGTCTAAGGTAAATAAGTTCTTGATGAGCCGTTCCATATAAGTTATTAAATTTACCAAATTTTCATTACTAATGATTACTATATTGACCAACTTCTACTGTACACTCTTTAACCCTTATCCTTGAGTGGCCTCTGGGCCTTGATAATGTGGTGATGCCTTTGTAAAAAAAAAAAAAAAAAAAAAAAAAGATCTAATCTTCTTAAAATAAGCGTTTTTGTTCTTTAACGCATATGATTCCATCTAGAAGATTTTACAAGTTGATCAGTCCAGTTTGAAACGAGTGCGTTATATATTTTTTTATATATTGACTTGTTCTGGAAATTTTTAAGAAAAGTATCCAAAGTTTTTTTGTCGATTTACATGAGTCGATTTACATAAAGAGTCAGATACTTTCTGAAGCTGTTATTTTTAGAATAAACTGTTTGTTCCTTGAAACAATTAAAACGCTTGAAAGTATTTGACATTTGGATCAGTCCTTCTAAAATATGATCCGTCTTTATTTGTTGTATATTGACATGTTCGGCCAACATCCCCAATTATCCAAACCTTTTTGTGCCTGTTTACAATTTTGAAGGTTTCATCAGATCTCCAAAGTAATTTGTTCGAAAAGTGTCACGATATCCAATTTTCGCAGTCTTACTAAACAACTCAAGTTGTCCATACCCCCGGGAATTCTTGTGAACTTTAGCTGTGTCCCCTTCTGTGGCTAAAATAAGCTTCCAATTTTGTAAGATACGCAAAGAAAAACAAATACATTTCAAAGAACGGTTGAATTGTTTTCACCTAAATTTGGGCCGATGATTTTGCAAATTGTAACTCATTTTTATCCATCAGGCATCATCTTCGTGTGACGGAAATACTGTAGATCTTCGGAAATCAAAGCTAGGAACAAATTATGTTCCGAAGATGCCGATAGCGTTGCTTCTTCCGGATTATATCTAGAAATAAATTGGAGTCGTAGGAATTTTCGGTCAGATGATTTTATAGTATTTGGGGATATATAAAGTAGTGTCTCTGTTTTAATTTGACGATTCGAGTATTCTACAGATTTAACTGTTTAAAAAAATCCCTAATGTCTTTCTTTGTTAAACCGATCGTTTGTGAGAAGTAATATCGATTTAATATATACTAAGGAATCGCCGAGAAGACTAATTTATTATGTTTTTAGTAGAGAACCTTCTCAATAGAGGTGGAATACATTAGATAAAGTATTTTGTGAACGGAAGTGTCTATTGTGTTCGCCTTTCTAAAATATTGAATGGGATTTAAATAACTATATGCAAAAGTGTTGGCTAAATCTACAGCTGTTAAAGCCTTATTCTTAAATATCGCAAATGAAACCGGCAAGCGCATGTAATACATTAAAGCACTGTGTTTCAACTGAAGATCTTTAGTCTTGTGAAAAGAAGTATGGCTTAATGATTGGAATGTGAAAGTAATTTATGCCATGAATTTTCAGGAAAGAATAAATGTTTACATGAGAATATGTACCTCTGTAACATTGTCATTACAAACAAACAAAAGAAATAAATGAATAAAAAATAGTTTCTTTTAAACAAGAGCTTTTTATTATCGTTAATTTCGGCACTACTTAGAAAATATCTTGCTGCCACATCTCGATTTTATCCAAACACACGTTTCTCTTTTCTCCGACCGCATGTAGGGTCCAGCCGGCACATTTTGGTCTTGGTTACACGTCTATGCTCTTCAACGCCCACTTCGCGTCTGGCGCGCACGTGGCACAATTTTTTCTTTTTTTTTTTCTCGCGCAAACTTTCTAATTTGCATATGCACGTTTTTGGCTACTGCTGCTTCTAATCTCTTCACAAACTATCCATCTTCCCCTACCGCTGACATCTTCCCACGCGCTCATATGCAATATGTAAGACACCTAGATTTATACGATATTTGTCAGTTATCATACCAGCATTGATCTGTTTCCGGATCATTCTGGAAAGTGAGAGACTAATTTAAATCATTAGACCGTTGTTTCTGTTTTTTTATTTTCTTCTTTTTTTTTTTTTGTCTGGATGAAATTGGTGTGAAACGTTAGGGCTCGGGAGAAAAACTCAACTCACTCGGTATTTATTGAAAAATAAATGTATTGATTAATAAAACAAATAAGGAGATTGATCACACACGTCAGTCTGACTGGCAAGTCTGCAAAATCTGTGAATAACGCCAAAAAAAACTGTAAAACAAAGTGAATTTAAACTGATTTTTTCATAAATTTTAATATTACAAAAATAGTATTCATTACAAAAATATTATTCATTACAAAAATATTATTCATTACAAAAATATTATTCATTACAAAAATATTATTCATTACAAAAATATTATTCATTACAAAAATATTATTTATTACAAAAATATTATTCATTACAAAAATATTATTTATTACAAAAATATTATTCATTACAAAAATATTATTCATTACAAAAATATTATTCATTACAAAAATATTATTCATTACAAAAATATTATTTATTACAAAAATATTATTCATTACAAAAATATTATTCATTACAAAAATATTATTCATTACAAAAATATTATTCATTACAAAAATATTATTCATTACAAAAGTATTATTCATTACAAAAATATTATTCATTACAAAAATATTATTCATTACAAAAATATTATTCATTACAAAAATATTATTCATTACAAAAATATTATTCATTACAAAAACATTATTCATTACAAAAACATTATTCATTACAAAAATATTATTCATTACAAAAACATTATTCATTACAAAAATATTATTCATTACAAAAATATCACTTATTACAAAAGTTAACACAGAAATCTTTGTTACAGATATATTGACATCAATTCAGGAAAGTTACATCATCGTAACTTTCATAGAAAACGCTAGCCTGATTTTAAACCCGACGGACCCCCACCCTGCAAAAAATGGAAAACAAACACCGGTCTAACTACAACCATTGTCAACAATTTCGCTCACTCTCTATCGGTGCCTAAATCCAAACACTAATCCTATGAACAAACTGTATTTCTATTAAACTGCCAGCCTGTGGAACTCTATAACACGAGACTGCTTTCCAACTGATTACAAAATGGTCGTTTTTAAATCCAATGTACACACGTTCTTGTTGAGCTGTCCGCTTAACTACCCGATTTTCGCCACTGATCATCACACTTTTGTTTCACTGACCACGGTCACGTATTAACCCTTATAATCAAGTGAGAGCCCCCAGACTTTGTTATGTGGTGACTGCTTGTAATATATATATATATATATATATATATATATATATATATATATATATATATATATATAGTCATCCACATACAGTACTGTTTCGCTGTTTCACAGCTCATCAGTGCGGATAGACAAATAACTGCATCAAGCCAGGATCGAAGCCCGAACGCTCAAACGACAGTCGGAGCTTCTAACCGTTGACCTATACGTATGCTTCTATGCGGGCAGTGAATTAACAATGTTTATATATATATATATATATATATATATATATATATATATGTATGTATGTATATATTACAACAGAAAAATGCGAGCATGAAAAGTAATACGGTTAAGCTTAAACATGGAAACATAAAGGACTAGTTGTTAAAACTGGAAAAGAAAAGGACAAGATATTCGAGTAAAAAAATGTAATAAATTTATAACCTAAAATATTGCAGCATTAAAATTGATTATAACATGTTATGAACGGAATTAAAAAAAAATCTTAATGCTGCAATATTTAACATTGCAAGAGAGAGCGGGGCCTTCTATCATGTCTGAAAGTAACACAATGTTCAATGAGCGAAATCGAAGTACAACTCATGTACAACTCATGCTCTTTACCAATCCAAGTAATGACAATAGGACTATTGTCAGCACCCTCAAAATGTAAATCCCAGCATGTCAAACCTTAAGGGCACAGCTCAACAAAGTTTCCGGCCATGGTTATGATTTTTGATGTGATTTCATCATGCCATCTCAAATGATCGAAGACAGCTTTAAAATAAAGTGTTTGCATAAAATATGCGAATCTTATTTTTATTTAGATGGCCGTTTATTTTAAATCATTTTATACGAAGATTGGCTAGTCAGAATCAAATAACAATGTTATAGATCCTTAGTGTTTACTGTAAAACGTCAAGATTGTATTTTATATATTATAACGTCAAGATTATATTTTATATATTATATATCGTGATTAATTGTAGCAATCAGACTTTTCAATTTAGCTTATTTTATACAAACAGGATTATCCAGATCGTTAATCTCTGCTCTAATTTGCTTATTGATTTTTACTTTACAATCCTTACAAGGTCTTTACAGTCTGTTTCAGGCAGTTTCGGCTTTTTTTCCAGAAATTTTGTTTAAGGAAATATTTTCCCCCCTTTTTAAAGATCGTGTCCTGATTTTTGGAACAATTCATTTTGATATGTCTACCATCTGTCAGTTCTGTTATAATAGTATCCGCCGCACTAGCACTAACGATAATACATATTTTAAAAAAATCTTATAGGTCTGGCAGTATAATTATTTTCATACAGGAGGAAACGATAACATTGAAGCCCTAGAAAAGACGACATGGTTCTATTTCCGTTTGATGAATACTGTTTTTCTTTTTTTTTTTACACAGTGATCACCATTTATCAAGGCCCGGAAGCCACTCAAGGATAAGGGTTATTGCAAGTACATTACGTTAGTGTGGAGATTTGATGAAGTGTTTTCTTAAGAGGGCGGTTCATTAGGAATTTGATAACGTTGGACTTGAATACATCCAAGTTGTAGTCAGGTGGGAAGCAGGCAGACGGAACAGAGTTCCACGGGCGTGCAGTTCTAAGAAAGAAGCTTTGTTCATGGAATCTACGTTTTGATTTAGGCACAGATAAAGAGTGGGGGAAATTTTCACAGTGGATTCAGCTAGACGGGTTTTTTTCGTGAAGGATTGGTGAGGGGGACCAGAGATTGGAGTTCAGACGAGCACCTGCCATGGAAATAACAATAAATCAAGGATATGCTCGCAACGTCTCTTCTATGGGAGAGAGGTTGCAGGGTAGAGAAAAGGGCATCCCCCACTAAGCCACGAAGTGTCTTTTTACTCTGTCAAGGCAGGATAGACTGTTTTTAGCATCTCCTTCCCAGATATGGCAACAGTACTCCATCCTTAGACGTACTTGGCTTTTATACATATGGATAGATATATATATAGATATATTTTTTTGGTTGTATATCATCTACTAGTCGACCAGCTGTGTACAAATCCCAAGACGGATAGGACCCTTCTATCAGGTCTGAAAGTGACATAATGCCCAATGAGCGAGCTCGGAGATGCTCGGCTGTACAACTCGTGCACTATACCGATACCAGTCATGGCAACAGGACTATTGCCAACACCTTCAAAATGCATTGATGTATTGCCACGAATTACAGCTATGTGATTTGATTAAAACACATCTTCCGGCCACGGTTATAATCTTTGACGTGTTTTTAAACGAGAGCCACACATTGCCACCTCACGTCTTGGAAGTCGATTTGAAAGACAACACTAAAATGTGCCCGGGCGTGCTGAAAAAATTATGGTGATCCCCTGATGCAATCAGGTGGCCGCTGACAGATTCTGGGCGTGGCAGCAGAACTCGGCGCCGGCGCATATGTCCAAAGAAACCTAGGTTGGACCCCAGGAGTACTATTGTACTCTTCTCTCACTGACCCTCTCCTCGCACAACCTAAACTCGCTGAACTACTATGTCTAGTCATACGTCGAGAATATTACCAACATGATCTCCCACAACACCAAAGCCAGCCTTATCGCCACCATCCACCGAGTATTCGCTGAGCTCCCGTCGGTGCTTGTAGAATAGGGATGCTCCCAGTTCCGAACCTGCATTACTGCGGTGATTGAGGCTGGAGGCGCCTATATTTAATAGATGTCAGTCCTAGTACATAATCAAGTTACCTGAATTGATTTTTTTAAATAAAAGCTTTAAAATAAAGTTGTGTTTTTTTTCTTTTTTTAGGGGGACACTTTCATCCCTTTCACCTTCTAATATGCACTATTTTAAATTAATAAATACATTTAACATAACAATTAAACACAGGAATAATTATCAATGAAAATATAATTAACATTTTAATAATTATTTTACGATTCATATAAATGTTTGAAAATTGACACAAACTTCACAAAGTGTTTTTATTATTTTGGTTAAACTATATATAACTAAACGTCAAGCAAAATATTTAACAAAAAAATATTTTATTATAAATAATCTACATTAAATTCGGCTAGTTAGAATCAAATATCAATTTTTTTAATCCAAAGCTCTTATTGTCAAATTGATTTAATTGCGTATTTTAAAGATTGTGATTAATTGATAGCGATCTAAGTAAATAACAGTCGGTTTCAAAGACTTTGTATTTTATACGTGTATTAAGAACAAAAAATCAATACATATGAAAGAGATTTTTTGGGATTTGGAGGTTTGTTTCGCTTTTATAAAAATCTATATGTTAACAGCTAAAAGTTTAAATTAATTTCAACGAAGGGTAAAGTTTTCGATGTAGAATTTAATGTCGCCTTACATAATGTAGTTTAATTCCATCTGAGGTAAATTTATCGATTCGAATAATCGCTCAGCAGTTATGAAATTAAAAAAAAACTATATTAAGATTAAGCACAATCTTATTTGATTAAAATAGTATGAAACATTGAACGCTTATATTACTTTTCTTTTATATTTTTTACAATGATATTATGGGGTCTGCCTTCGCCCTGAGCAAAAATGGTAAAGAAAACGCCTTACTTAATTTTACAAATTAAAAATAAAATACAACGGAAAGCATCGTTGGTAAACAAATATATAAATGATGTACTTTATATATAAATATATTTTATTTTATATGTGTTTGAATCCTTGCCCTAAACCTAGTGACACAAAAACGATGAAGATGGGGAAAACATGCCGCAAATAATAAATACACAAATTATGAAACCTCATCCCAAAGGATTCCGAAAAAGTAAAAATAAAATAATTTATAATACCATTCAGTACGGACCCGGCAATGGAAGACCAAATAAAAGTACAAAATTGGGTTTATAATTTTTTTTAAACTTAATCAATTTTTGCCCCAAACAAGGCAGAGTGCCACTTTGAAGTAGGGGCTACTATCGGGGACATAAGTTGCAGAGAAGAAACAATTTCCAACTTGATGTTGGATTTTATTGCTTTGTCGGGAGTATTTATGTCGAAGGGTTACAAGAGCTTAGCGCTCATCGTAGTACTCCCCCTTAAAACAGGTATAAAATAAAGTCAAGGATGCAACTTTTCGTCGGGGAAGGGACATAGGTTGGAGCTTAATTGAGAATGTATGACCTAATAAATTCATGATTCTTTTTCTTTAACCTTGTCTAAAGGCTTGAGACTCGTAGCAGATATGGTAACAATATTCCAAGTATTAAAGTAATAACACAAATTTGTTTCCGAAAGTTTGAAATGGGGGATTAATAATTTGTATCAGTTGAACTACTATTCTCAAAACGTTTTGGACGATGTAGCCTTTCTTCTGTTACTCTTGGAAAACTCAGTAATCCTCCTGTCGTACTCGGGAATCTGCCCGGACTTTCGAAGTGAACTATTTATTTAATCGGCTCGCAGTGAGTATTTGACCTTAGATAAGTGTCGCTTAAAACTGACTTTAGTTAGAGCTTCATGTAGAGCGGCGTGGCGGGCGATACTCAGTATACATTTGTGAATTAAGACTTTTACCCGGTTATGACTGACGGGACGATTGCATGCTATCCCCGTAGATTAAAAAAGAGTTCCGTTCCAAATTCCGTCAGAATTCCCAGTTCGACAAAAGGATTCGTGAGTTCCACAACAGACATATAAATAAGGTCGTAAATTACATCCGTCGAAACGTTGTGGAATTCATAATGAGAACAGTAGTCCGAATAATCCAAATAATCCAAACGACAGAACTAGAAACATATATTTTCCTCAAGAATATATCGTTGGATTAATGGATACAATTTAAGACTATTAAGCCAACGATATATTCTTGATTTTAAAACATCATTCATATTTTTTGCTGCGATATTCTCACGCTTGGTGACCCGAAAAAGACTTTCTTTATTCAATATAGAGGGAGGCATCTTCCATCATGATGATACTAGTTCTCACACTGCACTGCAGCCAAGATATCTCATAAGAGAATTTGGTAGAGAAATCTTGCCCTACCTTGCATATTTTTATGACCTAGCACTCTCGGATTATCACGTATCATGGGTTAGATTCATATTTCACAGAAAAACCTATATAATTTCATAAGCATTTAAAAGCTCGTTGACAGGCAGGATCAAGTTATAGAGCGCAAAGTTCGTTAATGTTATAAATAAAATACTTTTGCTCTGACCTAATAGATAAATATGTTCTATCCCATAAATTTTATAAAATGTGAATAAGATTAATGGATTAAAGTCGTCATCTGGATCTTTACGGTAATTTTAAAGAGTCGTAATAAATACTTCGGTATTTTTTTTTTTTTTAGCTGACCATGTGTTTGGAATATTTTGTATGCTAATCGCTCCAGATAAGGCATGGAGTCACTTGATGTAAACAGCAATCCATCCCTCTTTTTCATAAACATCACCCATGGAATGTGAGGACTAAAGGATAAAAGCGAAAGTTATGTAACTGCTGAAAGTAAAACAAATATTCATTTTCTACTTTATTGAAATTATAACGACGATTCAAATTAGTGAGAAAGCCGTGAAAGTCAAACCAGAAATAAATGTCCGATTACATTTCCTCCGTTCGTTTCTCTTACATCTTCATAAACTTCTACCCCGCAAGGACCCGTGGCGCAGTGGTTAAAGTACACTGAAAAATCAATAGTAAAAAGTGATATTCTCCTAAAGGTTGAAGGTTCAATCCTCAGTATGGGTGACCGAAAAAATATAATTGCGAGTTACTTATCACCTCTATCAAGTTATGTCTGACGGAACAAGACCACGCTACCCCTATGAAGTAAATAAGGGGTTCCACTCGAAATCCCGTCCAAATTCCCGTGTTCGACAGAAACATTCCGACAAGAGTTCGAAAAGATAAACCTGAAGAAGGTTGCATGTCACATCGACCGAAACCTTGTAACAATCACATTCAAGATGAGAACAGTAGTCCGATGAATCCAAATAATGCAAATTTTCTACCCCTTCTTCACTTTTTCAACTAAAAAACCGATATGTTGCTCTAATCGATCCGCTTTGAATATCTCTATATATAAACTAGTAGAGTTCGTGTGTATGTGTGTGTGTGTGTGTGTGTGTGTGTGTGTGTGCGTGTCTGTGTGTTCACATCTCCTGCAGTGCACACCCCTAGAGTGATCATGGCCAAACCTGGCATGATGATGGTCTCTTACCTGCGAATGGTGCACACCATTTTCTAAGCTGAAGATCAAAGGCTAAAGTCATAGCTTATGTATATATACTCTACAACAGCTCACACTACTGGCCAGATCGTAACCAAACCTGACATGATGATGGTCTCACACCTAGGAATAGTTCACACTATGTTTCAAGGTCAAAGTCAAAGTTCAAGATCGGAGCTTGGTTGTAGGCTCGGCTACCCGCTTTACGGGTACCCGAGTGTACAGCAAAATCCCACACGAAGCGCGGGTATCTTTGCTAGTATAATAATAAACTTGTTGTTTTTGTTTTCTGATTTCTTTTGTATTTATCACCTACCCAAGCATCGACGATGTTTGCATCGTGTTATCATTATATCGAGCAATCAGAAACGTCGGAGAGAAACGTAATAGAAAACAGATAACGTATAACAATTACGTTTCTTTGTCGCCAACTGGCCAGTTAAGTAAGATTAAGAACATACATTGAACGTATACAAAGAAAACATCGTTAAGATAGGAATCCTAAATAAGAATTGCAATGTTCCATGACAATACGAAAGATGCATACGTTGCTATAAAAGCGAGAGAAACAATAAGGGAAATAAATGTGGGTGACGAAAAGCATGTTTTTAATCAGAATGAGTCCGACCGATGTATTTGTGATTTGTCTCGCGACAATAAGTCTCAACTTTTAATATCTTATTCCGTGTCAGACGCGAGCATAAAATCACACGTAAATAACGCCTTCAAGCGTTAACACAACCTCTAACATTGATAAATCAAGGCAAACAGACGCCTTGAACCTATTATTAAAACTAACGTCGAAACATAGATAAGAGTTTACATAAGAGTTAAATTAGGGTTAGAGTTAGAGTTAAAGTTGGGATAAATTAAGGTAAGAGTCTATGTCACCACATATCGGACCTTGCATCAGGAATAAATAACTTCAACGTGAAACACATTGATGGTCAACTACGAAGTGCCTTCAATATTTTTCATATATTATTTGTACATGCATTCAAAATTGTCGTAGACGCTTGAAAATTTAGTACCTTACTACTATGTATATTATAAGTTGACTAAGCAATTTTTGTGGTTCCATGTTCATATCAACTGCTACAGCAGGAATCGGGATACAACCTACCTAAGACTGATTGTCAAAATTGGTGAATTTCAAAAATGCAATCTGGACGTAAGGACACTTTAGAAGAATGGTATATAATAAAATTATGTTTATAACTTGTAAAAATGCCACAGAAAGGTATGTAATGATTCAGTTTTTGTGAGTATCTTGCATGATTTAAGTATCAGTTTTTGAATGGCATAAGAGATTCAAGGAAGTCAGTATTTTGTGAGGGATGATAGGAGATGTTAGAAAAGTGAGTCAGAACACAAGAGTTGATTGGCCAAATAAAGAATGTTATGGATAAGGACCCCTGCGTCTATAGAGATACACGTACACAGTGGATGTCAGTGTAGGAACTGTACACACAACTATACACGAGGAACTGAAGATGCGGAAGAGTTATGCCAAGTTTGTTCCAAATGTGCTGAAAGAAGATCACGGACTATTTGATCAAGATGGCATTAAGACAGTTTCTCACTTTTCCTATAGTCCCGACCTTGCTCCCTGTGATTTTTGTTTATTCCTATGCTAAAAGAAAACTTTAGAGGCTGTCGTCATAAGACATTTGAGAATATGAAAGAGGTAGTGACGAGGGTCATTGAAAAGCTGCCACAAGAGGATTTCCATGGAACCTTCCAGAAATTTTTGGACCGATACAACAAGTACATTGTAGCCGGAGGAGATTACTTCAAAGGAGGACTAGGGGTTATATGTGTACTTTCAATAAAAATGCGCATACGAAAAAAAAAGTCTGGAAACTTATTTAAGGTACCGCGTATATGTGTGAGTTTATATAGAAATAGAATACAGTGTGGCCCTCCCCAAAAAAAGCTAAATGGAGGCCATCTAGAACATATGCTGTAGAACGGAGAAAAAAAAGTCCAAAGACCTTAGTGTTTTGATGTGATGTTTTGAATATAATAAACTAGTTATGACCAAAATTTTATTTCATTCGCACAAAACATTAAGAAACGGGGCCTAATTAGAATTGGGCCCGTTTTTTGGGGGTCACACTGTATAAGGGAAACGGTTTACACATTCAATACGAAATAACGGGAATTGATTCTATTATTTGAACTAAGTAATTAATAGGGATGTGACAACAGAATATTCTTTTCATTCTTTTGACTCTCGAGTATATAGACGACACAGTAAGACACGCTTAATCAACCGAGAGCTACATCAGTCTATATAAAAACATATAAGATATTAACGGATATATACTCAAGAGTCAAAACAATGAAAAGAATATGCTGTTGTTCACATCCCTAGTAATTAAACTCACTAACTAAAAACTTAGAATTCATCTTTTTATGGATGACAAGTGTATCTGAAAACCATGACAATTCTACAAAAGTTCCATTTGGTCAGAAATGATAATTTTAACGCTAACTAAAACGACAAAATAAACACCATTAAAAATAATATTAAATCCAGCGATAAAAGTGTTGATTGGCAAAACTACACGCCATAATCAATATGTAAAGCGATTTGTGAGTAAACGTTACGTCGAATATTGTAAAGTTCGATATCGGCTATTTAATAATGGAATGAACAATCAACAAAAATGTTACATTATCGATAGGAATGTCAGTAAAGAGAAACTTACACAAAGGAATGTCGATTAATAATCATAATCGATAAAAAATATTTTTTTCTATTGTGTTAAGAAGGTTAATGTTGATGATTACAGCAATGCAATGTGGGTCATTTGACAGAAGAGTGGAACGAAGGAATGTTGATTGACAAATTCATGAATTTTAATTGGCAATTTCTGTTTGAATGCATGTGTGCGTATGTGTGTTTTTTCCGATTCCGAAAAGGTTATCTCATGGTGGATGCATAAGAAAACATAGACCGTCCTTATAATTTGACATTAATAAATTTACTATCGTGACCTGTGGATAATCGACAGCGGACTCTTCCATATGTAATATACTGATGCTGATATTCTGTTGATGTTCAGCATAAATCGAGAGGCCCTGATATTATTGTAGCTCTTTTGTTAAAACTGCAAGGGGCGCTCGGCGTAGCCAGGTTATAAAATTCGCTTAAATATTTTACTTTACACTTCAATATTTTAATTTCTGCACATATATTATATAGGATAAATTTCTATCAATTCTTATACAAGTTAGAAAAGCATTTCATCCAAGGCATGAAAATTGTTAAACAAAATGTTTTTACTATAGGCTTTAAAACTAAAGGTAAAGATTCAATTTGAAATTTATTTATCTTAAAAGTGCACTTTTATAAATTTTAGAAGTAAGGTACAAAAATTTAATTTAAATTGAATCAAAAAATTACCTTGGATTTATTTTATGTAATGTACATTCTGTTGCACTTAAAAAAAAAATATTGTAAATTTTATATCTATATCATTAATTGCTAGATGAAAGATAATGTTTTTAAATAGCACCACAATGTACATTACATAAAATAAATCCAAGGTAATTTTTTGATTCAATTTAAATTAAATTTTTAAACCTTACTCTGTAAAATTTATAAAAGTGCACTTTGAAGATAACTAAATTTCAAATTGAATCTTGTACCTTTACTTTTAAAGCCTATAGTAAAAACATTTTGTTTAACAATTTTCATGCCTTAGATGAAATGCTTTTCTAACTTGTATCTTATCTTTTTAAGATTATATTTTAAAATTCTCTTTCTCTCTATTTCAGTTGTATTTCTCTTTACATCACAACTTATTTTTGCAACCCCCTCTTTGCATTATTACAGGTCTGAATATTCTCTCTGTTTCAGTTTGTATTTCTCCTCACACCACAACTCATTTTTGCAGCCCCCTTTTTGTAATACAGGTCTGAATAATGAGAAACTTTAAAATAACTTTTTTGGATTACATTTTTTTAAACTTCTTTCAGAATAGAAAACCTTTCAAATTTAACAGTGAACATATTTCATATAGGTTTCATTAACAAATATTCAGTACATAACGAGAAAAATAGAGATGAAAATTTCCTAAGGACTGTATAACTGGTTACGGTCAATAGTAGTCCTCGCCAGAGAAAGTCTTTGTTATAGTTATTCTATTATTTTTATTATTATTATTATTATTATTATTATTATTATTATTATTATTATTATTATTATTATTATTTAAAATATTTTGTGTCCTGCTCTTTCGCGTGAGGACTAATATTATAAAGTTCTGATTTCAAAAATAAAAAAAAGATATATCCATATTATTTGGGTGCATCAGCTTGACTCGAAACCGAAACCAACACTTTTGAAGAAAAAAAACATATGCATATAACTTGAGTTCATTCAGCTATAATCACAACCGAAGCAAAAACTTTCGAACAATTCTTGGAATAAAATATTTATAAAAAAAAATAGTGCCATCAGGTATAATTGAAACCGCAACCAAAACTTATGAAAGTATTCTTCGTAGAATTATTTATTACAAGAAATGGAAAATCATAACTAGGGCTATGACAACAACATATTTTTTTCATTGTTTTGACTCTCGAGTGTATATCCGTTGATATCTTCTATGCTTTTATATAGAGTGATGTGGTTCTCGGTTGATTAACTGTGCCTTACTGTGTCGGATATATACTCGAGAGTCAAAACAATGATAAGAATATGCTGATATCATAGCCCTAATCATAACTATTAAACGGCAATCACTCAAAAAAAAGATGTAAGCGTGACTTACAAAATAATACACACGCTATCGTATTAATATATAGAAAAATTCTCCTCTCTCTATAGAGCATCAGTTATTGAGTAGCCTAAGAGTTTTAAGAAAGGTAAGGAGTCTTTGATGGATGATGAGAGGTGTGGAAGAAAAAAGGAAGTCAGAACAGATTTGATTAGCCAAATAAAGAATTTCATGGTAAGTATCGTCGTGTGTCTATAGAGACAATAAGTGCACAGTTTGATGTCAGTGTGGGAACTGTACACACAATTATTCACGAAGAATGAAGATGCGGAAGATTTGTGCGAAGTTTTTCCTAAGGGTGCTCAGAGGAGATCACAATGAAAGACGTTGTCATGGCTGCTATAATCCAGAGACTAAGAAGAACATATAGAGCTAATTCAACCAGAAACTTATGATGATTCCCTTTTCTTTCTTTTTTTCTTTTTTTGACAGCACATGCATGATCTACATTCACTAGATTCCCACTACACAGAAGTCAACAATGAATACTATGTTGAAGTTTTACGAGAGTTCAGAAAGAGAGGGAGCGGCAGTACTCTTCAAATCAGGTCAGTGGATATTTAACCAGGACAATGCACTTCTCCACAACTACATCCTTACCACAGACGATTTGACCAAGATAAGCACCAAGATAGTTCCTCACTCTCCCTACAGTCCAGATGTTTCTCCCTGCGACTTTACATTATTTCATAAGCTAAAGGAAAACTTAGAGACTGTCGCAATGAAACAATTGAGGAGATTACAGAGGCCGTGAAGTATGTCATTGACACCCTCACACAAGAAAACTTCAAGGTGACCTTCCAGAAGTTGTTGGAACGGTACAAGTACATTGAAGCCGGAGGGTTAGGGTTAGGGTTAGGGGACTAGAGTTTCTTGTGTCTCCTATCAATAAACATGCCAATACGAAAAATTTCTGGAAACTTATTTATGGCAAATCGTATTTTTCCCAATCCAAAACAGTTTTCTCTATCACTATATATCTAAGTTAATGATATTCCGGAGAATCTAAACAACGTCATAATATGTTTTTTAACATTAGAGATGCAGCTTCTCATGCGAATTCATAAGTTGCACATAATCTTTAGCCGCAGTTTAGTTTGAATTCTCTCTGTATGTTACTTACGGTAAAAATGCATAAAATCTGATTTCAGTAATTTTTGCAGACGAATCAAGCATCAACATCAATAATGCTGATTAATAGGGTTTCGGCTGAGTCTTCAAGACACATGTCTCAAGACAATTTTTAACGCAAACCAGCAGGGGGTTCAGATCATGATATCAGCTGGGATTATTCGTAACGAGCCCTGAGTCCATTTAGAATGACAGACGTGGTTAATATTAATTTCAAATGTTACTGTAGTTTTTATAGCAACTTTTATTAACCAGTCTTTAGCTAAGCGTTGTTCTTTGATTTTTATGTACAAGAACCAAAGTTTGCACAGCTGAGCAAACTTGAATCCTTGTACCGGAAAATATCCAGTAAATAAAAGTTTATTTATTAAATCGTTATTTTTTATTTATTAATTTATTTTTATTTTTTGTATTTCCATACACCAGACATGAATATAAATATCACTAAAACATCCGCTGGGTCATAGGCTTCATTTTGGTACCTTACTTGCCTGGATGGGTTGTCGGTAGACTGATATAAAAAGCGTCACACACACGCACACACACACACAGTAAATCGAACTTACTAAGGAAGATAATAACTTCCGGTGAGTACCGGAAAAAATATCCATTAAATAAAACGTTGTTTAGTAAATCGTTATTTTTTTGCATTTTTTTTTGCACTTTTTTCTTTTTTTTTTCATTTCCATACACCAAACATGAATATAAATATCACTAAAACATCCGCTGGGTCATAAGCTTCATTTCGGTACCTTACTTGCCTGGGTGGGTTGCCTGTAGGCTTAGATAAACCGCGTCACACACACATATTAGAAAAATTTATAATAAGAAGACATGCATCAAAGATTACTAAATCTTGGTTGAACGGAAAGGGATTTGTTAAATAGTCTCTTATAATAGTTGTGGCTTGGGTCTCATTGAGAACATACGAAGGATCCTAAACAGATTCTTATGGAACACAATTCAACAACATGTGACCTTAGGAGGTCAGTTAAAGTTACTACAAATATCCTTAAAATGTTTGTGTGGAATGAACTGAATTCGAACTTGACGCAGTCAGGTTGTCAGTCCGTGAACAACTTAGGTACAGTCATCTCCCCACGGGGGCAATTCATATAGAGACTGGCATGGAGAGACTGTATCAGAGTGTTAAGTTTGGTTTAAATCGGATTGGTCCTTATCTAATCAGATGTTTGTCGATTATCGATTTTTCATACTTATCGGAGGCATTCCGAAAGAAAACTTATCTAAAAGCACTGCTAGAATCATAAAGCACATTTATGTGAACGTTTTTAAAAAATCGGCCCAGCCGTTTCGGAATCTATATGGAATGAACTTACACACGCACAAACGTACATACAGACTTTCTTTTGTATATAAGTAGAGTAGAGTAGATAGATAGATAGATAGATACATGCATGCATGCACACATACATACATGCATACATACATACGTACATACATACACAATAGAAATCTGGCTGATGTATAGAAAAAGAAAGGTTATGGAAAGAAAAGAAAGCACAGAAAAGGGAACGTAAAAAAAAACAGAAAATAAATGAAAACAGGCAACAAAAAATCTATAAAAGTGAGAATGTGTGTGAGGACACTTCTTCACCTATATACTCAACGAATTTTTAATCTAAAAACTTCAAATTTGATATATATATATGATATTCTGACATGTAGAAATTTTTTAATCGGTGTTCACTCGAAAAAAAAAAGTGTTGCTAAGGTGTCAACATTCGAAAATATGTTCGCTGGGGATCGTCAGATTTTTGTCTGTTCAGTAAAATACACATGCCTGAATGGTGCACATGACAGATTCATTGTTAAAAATAAGTAGGTTTGAAAACAGTTTATAAAGATCGTGTCAAGCCGGCTTAATAGTTATCATACTTGACTCATTGTCTTTATGTTTGGATTTCTATCTCTACCAATTATCACAAACACACAAACATAGATTCCATTTTTTTGACACTCGATCGAACAGTATTTTTTATTAAATCAAATCATTAAAGGAAGAAAGCTGGGGCGATTTTTGTTTTGTTTTTTTTTTTAACATAGAAGACAAATGTTTTACAAGCATATCCTTATTTCCATGGCAAGTGCTCGTCTGAGCTTCAATCCCTCGTTCCCCCTCGCCAATCTTTCACGAGAAACACACGTCTGGCTGAAACTACTGTCAATAATTTTCCCTACTCTTTATCTGTGCCTAAATCCAAACGTAGATTCCATGAGCAAAGCTTCTTTCTTAGAACTGCACGCCAGTGGAACTCTCTGCCGCTTGCCTGTTTCCCACCTGACTACAACTTGGACGTCTTCAAGTCCAACATAAACTCCTGACAAACCGCCCTCTTAAGTAAGACACTCTATCAAAACCCCCAATACTAATGATTACTACAATACTATCTCATTGATTACTGTACACGCAATAACCCTTATCCCTGAGTGGCCTTCGGGCCTTGATAAGTGGTGACCCCCATGTAAAAAAAAGTATTTTCTTTTTTTTTACTTACAAGAAATGAACTGTTTAGAAAAAATAACACATAATCCTCGCAAGCACCTATCTAATTTCTTCCCGTTTTTTATATTTTTTGTTTCATTTTTTAAACGTGTAACGTGTATTTTACACGTTTCATTTTTTAAACGTGTAACGTGTATTTTACACGTTTCATTTTTTAAACGTGTAACGTGTATTTTACACGTTTCATTTTTTAAACGTGTAACGTGTATTTTACACATTTCATTTTTTAAACGTGTAACGTGTATTTTACACGTTTCATTTTTTAAACGTGTAACGTGTATTTTACACGTTTCATTTTTTTAAACGTGTAACGTGTATTTTACACGTTTCATTTTTTAAACTTGTAACGTGTATTTTACACGTTTCATTTTTTAAACGTGTAACGTGTATTTTACACGTTTCATTTTTTAAACGTGTAACGTGTAAAATACACGTTTCATTTTTTTAAACGTGTAACTTGTATTTTACACGTTACGCGTATAATATCTACGGTATTTTTGTTTATAACAAATAAGAATTTTGCATGAATAAATATATAATATTTATGCGTATTTTACGACCGGGCAACGCCAGGTGGTCTGCTAGTAATATACAAAAGCAGGAAACAAATATCTATCAGCAGAGGAGAAATAATAAAAAAGGAAAATAACTAAAATAACGAAGGAACAAGATAATAAAATGGCGAATGTGAAAACTGATTTTTTTTTTATTACTATAACTAAAAAAACGTAAGGAAAGGCAAAATAAAAAATCGTTTAAAAAAGAAATAAATAACAAAAAACAATGTCAGTCTTTGAATGAAAAATAGAAAAAAAAAGGAAAAAGAAAAACATTCAGTTTTTCTTTGTGGCGTTTTTATAGCTAATAAAACAGCCCTATTAATCGTTTTTTAGGAGGCGGGGAGTTATTTAATGCCGAAACAAAATACTTATAGGAAACGATCCACTGGATACAATATTTTACTCCCCGCTAGAGGGTAGGGGTCTAACGTTTCCAAAGATATCACAATGCGCGTCCATGTAATACATCAAACTGGATTTGCCGTATCCATTTCATCTATCGCAGGATCGGCATTTTTTAGGAGAAGGTTAATAATTTCTGCTATTTGGATTATTCGGTAAAAAAAAACAGTTCATACATTTTTTATTTATTTGTGAGTAACCACTTATCAAGGCCCAAATACCATTCGAGGATAAGGATTAATTAAGGCAACAGTGTAGTAATGTGTAATAGTGTAATTTGAATAGAATTTGAGCATTTATGGAGACGGCTCAACAAGAACTTGTTTACATTAAATTTGAAGGCTACCATGTTGCATTCAACCGAGAAGCAGGACAGCGGAACAGTGTTCCACAGGCGAACAGTTCTGGGAAAGAAGCTTTGTTCATGGAATATACGTTAAGATTTAGACACAGATAGATAGTAGGGGGAAATCGTTTATAGTGGTTGTAGTAAGTCGACTGTTTTTTGTGAAAATTTTGCAAGAGAGGGCCATGGATTGAAGTTCAGTCGAGAACTTGCCATGAAAATTACAATAAGGCAGAGACTAGTACGCAACGTATCTTCTGCGGGAAATAGGTTGCAGGGAAGAGCAAAGGGCATCACCTACTAGGTTTCGAATACGGATCCAACTCTATCAGCTCCTACCAAGATATGGTAACTGTACTCCATATTTAATCAATACAAGCATGGGTGCCCGGCGTTGCCCGGATGTTTGGAGGTGTGTGTTGAGCAAAAAAAAACACACAAAAAAAACAGTAGTAGTGGGAAGGCGGGCTCGAACCCGTACGGCAAAGGAGGAAAAGAACAAGAAAAAACGTGATGTCTATGCTGTTACGATCACCGCCAAAGCGGAAGTGACGTGGGTTTAAATTAAGGCAAGACAATCGAAAAGAGGGGATGATTTCGAAAATATCGGTGAAAAAAGCGACACCTCCCTGTAGAAAGTGCCCAGTTGAGAGTGAAGAAATTAATGTTTCTCGCCAATTTTTCGGTACTTGTCGTCTGAAAGAACGAGCTTAAAAACGATACTAATCTTGTGAAAATCCGTCGCCTCTGTCAAAAGTTTTAGGCAGACATGCAAACCTACACACATACATTCATATATTAATAGCTCAAATTTTCGACCCAATTCGATTAAAAAGCTTGCCCTATCTCTGAATACACTTTATGTAAAATTTCAAATGTTTACACCAGAAATTGTCTGAGTAATTTGGTAGAGACCGCAGAGGTAAAATTTTTTAACGTTGACCTTTATTATGACCTCCTAACATTTATTGTTTTTGGATACAAATCAATTATTACGTTAGATCCATATCCAAGGAACATATATCTAAAATTTCAAGTGTTTAGACCCAAAATTGTCGGAGGAGTTTGATAAAGTTCTCAAAGGTCAAATCGTTGAACTTTGACCCCTTAACAGCCAAATTTCTGGCCAAAAATGGATTACAAAGTTTTTCCCAAATCTCAGTATCAAAGTTCGAGTCCGTAAACGTAAATTGATAGCGTTATTGCGTAGGGAAATGCCCACACATAGACACACACACAGACACACACAAAGACACATTCATTTATATATATATATATATATATATATCTGACGAATATTGGCTGAAGAGAGCTTGATAAGGATACCTTAAACGGGCCTTATTATCGGGCTTGAAACCGACGGTACCAATGATCTGTCTCAACTAACAACTATCTGTACACAAAATATAAAAATATAAAAATATAAATATATATATATATATATATATATATATTAGCATTTCAGCCCGGCGTTGCCCGGGTGTTTGGAGGTGTATGTTGAGCAAAAAAAAAAAAAAAAAAAAAAACAGATAGCGGTCAATTTTTTTTAACTTTGACCCCTCTGATGATCCATTAACATTTTTGTTTTTGGATCAAATCAAGTTATTAAGTTAGATCCATGTCCAAGGAACCGATATCTAAAATTTCAAGTGTTTAGACCTAAAATTATCGAGGGAGTTTGGTAAAGTTCTCAAAGGTCAAATCGTTGAATTTTGACCCCTTAACAGCCAAATTTCTGGCTGAAAACCGATCAAAAAGATTTTCCTTAATCTCAGTACCCTGTTTATCAAATTTTGAGTCTGTAGACATAAAATTGACAGCGTTATTGCGTAGGGAAATGCACACACACAGACACACACATACACTTATATAGATGTATAGATAGATTTAGATTAGTACTCCCATGTTGTGCTTTATTTTTCATTAAAATTATTCACGTTTCATTACTCCCCACGTGCCTTTTTGTCCTGTATTAGTGGCGACTGGGTTGCTAATTTTATAAAGTTTCGATCAATGTAAACTGCGACCATCTTTTCGAAATTAGAAATGTTTATGTCGAATTCGGGACTTTAAATTTTATTTAACTCCCGAAGATAGCTTGTTCTCGTTTTGCTAAACATAACAGGGTTTGAAGCCATAGTTAGTTGTCCTGTCCTCTTTGTTATTACCGTATATAGTAAAGATTGAACCTTTGCCCGATTCCAAAGGTAGCTTTCCGGCCGACTATAACATGGCTGTCTTCAAATCTTACGTGAATGAATTTCTATTGAGCTGACCCTTTATTTAAATGGCGCCTTATATAATTGGAGCCTTATTTAAGTGGCTCCTTATTTAAGAGGTCGACTCAATGTATTCCCTACCTTAGTTCCACCATATCTGATCATGTTTTCACATCATCTCCCCAATATATAACCATTTTTCTAGAGTGACCTTAACAACTAGTGACCTTCCAAATAAATAAAAAATATATCAAATAGATAAGCGTGAAGATAAGTTTATCGAAACGTAATATGCAGTAGCAAAACATTGGATATCTTATTTAAAATTATTACATGCTGAACGGATTGGTTTTAATGTCAGTTAAGTATTAAGTGTGAAATTAAAAAAAAAAAACTTTTTTTTTTAAATTAATAAATATTTTAGTAATATCGACTTCTTTCAATATGGCGTTTTAAGGGCATGGATGAACCGTGGTATTAGTTAATAATAAAGAGTATAGAAGTTAGTTTAAATGATAGAATAAACTCTTTTCGTGATTTATATAAACTCATTTTCTTGTGCGAAAACTATTGTAACTTTTAAAAATAAATTATTCCTTTATCTTTCATTGAATTGTATAAGGCGGTACAATGCAGAAATAACGGAAAGACACAAGCTGAAGCAGGTGAGAAATTTATTGATACAACTTATAAATACATGTGTACATATTAATATTTCATACACGCAGTATATTTATATTTGCACAGTGGTCACCTGGGAAAGTCGGCCTGGTGGTATATCCGTGTAATATAATATTTCGAGAAAGATCTCTTGGTCAGATATTTACTTGACTTTGATAAACGTGTTGTTGTAAGCAGTTTGCTTCAGCTTGTGTCTTTCCGTTACTTCTGCATTGTACCACCTTCTACAATTCTATTTACTACATACGATACAATGCTTCAAGCAAACTACACCCACCTCTTATCCTTTATCTTTCGTTTGATCTATTCCTCATCTTTGCTTTATCGACTAGTGTCAAGACTCATCTATACTAATAAAACACGCCACTATATTGGAAATAGTACACCACTTACACTGTCGGACTAACTTCAAAAGAGTTTATTCCCCAATATATACCAAATAAAGGTGCACCATTCCTCGGAAAAGCTGTAGAGTAGCCGTAGTGAGGAGATTTGCGAATACTATGTGATTTTGAATATTTGGTCAGGGTGTACTTCTATGGAAAAAGTATCTTCATGCCAGATTGTTCTGGCAAACCCCTGTACAGAGAGACCTTAAACACTCGAGGACAGTGCCTAGTAGGCATTCAAGTTCTTGTGCTATATCAAGTAATGGCAATGTTTGAAAACGAATTTGCAGCCATCATGTGCATGGGTATGTATATATATATATATATATATATATATATATATATATATATATATATAATATTTATATATATATATAACATTTATATATAAAATTTATATATATATATATATATATATACTCGGGTTTTTTATTCAAAAGTAATGGACTAATGAATTCAACGAGGTTGTTAGATAGCGCTCAATAAAAAGAGCTGATAATACTTGTTTATTGTTATATAAACATGGTCACATCCTGCTGCTACGAATAGCCACTTGTCACAAGTGCTCTTTTGAAAATAATGAGTACAAAAATAGAACTTCCTTGTCTAAATATTATTATGAACTAGTAGAGCAAGGTTACTCCCCAATAGTAAATTGAAAAAATTTAAAGAAAGCTAAAACCTGTTCATCTTTAAACTCACCTTGCTACCTATGTCTTTATGAGAAATTATTTATACTTACTTTTAGAGAAAGAGATAAATTATTAAATAAGAAGCACGAAAATTCAATTAATTGCAACCATTATAAAAACCATCTTTTAAGTAATTTAGTTTAGATATAAAATTTAAATAAATTTAAAATTGTCACTGATTTCTATAATTTATTAAAATACTATTAATATACTTTCTCCTCGCCTGATTTCTTTCTTTACTTCCCCTATCTTATATAGCTGTGTGTCTATGTGTATATGTATGTGTCTTTGTGTTTATTTTATGACCGTGTGTACTTAGATTTATATTTCTATATTATTTTGTATACCCTCCTTTGTTATGTGCTCCCCTGGTGGTGTTTATTCAGTCCATTTGTATGCTTTTATGTGTGTATGCATCTATCTGTACTCTTGCCAAATAATTTGTATTCATATGTATTTATATGTATATGGTTTCTGTTAATTATACATATTTATGTGTGCGTATATATATATATGTGTGTGTGTGCGTTGTTGTATATTAGTATATGACTGTGTGCATATGTTTGTGTATTTTTTGTATGTATGTGTATACGTAAAATTATATATATGTATGTGTATATTTGTATGTACGTTGGTTCTCTGTAGGTATATACATATGTATTTTATTATTTTTAATTTTGTTACTATCTACCTGTGTGTCGCTACTTTTGAGTATTCTGCTGATTTAATTACTTCTTTTGCCTTAATATATTTATATATTTATATGTAAATGTACTTGTATCTATGTTTTTAGTAATACTGTCTTGAATGTATTAATTTGTGATTTAATATGACTTTATATTTATATTTAACTGGCTTAAACTTTCAACTTAATAGTATAGAGTTACACCTTTAATTATATGCATGTATATATATATGTATGTGTATATGTGTATACGTGTGTATATGTATGTACATATATATATATATATGTATTGTATTCTTTTTATATACATAAATATTAGTAGATTGTTATTTATAATTATTAGTCCTATTTAATTTATTTAATCCCCTCTTATGGCTAAATATGTTATATTAAAAAGATAATAAATATTAATTTTATTCTGTTTTTATTATTATTATTATTATTATTATTATTATTATTATTATTAATACCATTATTACTATTATTTTTATTATTACTATTAATATTAATAATAATAATTTTAATATTGTTTTATCATTATTATTTTTTCTTTTATTTATATATTCATGTAATAAAAACGCGAAAGCTTTAAACTTATATCATTTAGTATAAAGGGCTTAATTAATTGTAGACGTATGTTTGAACTGTGTTGATATTACTCGTGGGCGTATGTTAGATGATAAATATGTTAGTTGGATACATTCGCTGTCTTTTTTGACATGTTCATTTCTAACGCTTAGATTGTATTTTCTGTTTGTATTTGTAATAATGTGTCTAATTTTTGAATTGTATAATTGTTCATAAATTGGTTGACACGCAGATTTTCTTCTTTTTCTTTTTCTATATACTGGCAACTTTTTTAAGATTCTCTTCCTATTAATTCTTACTTTCTCTCTTTCTCTCTTTAACTATTCATTCTTTCTTTTCCCTTCTAGTCCTTATTCTCTTTATAATAACCATTTATATATTTTTTCTTTTTCTTCTCCATATTATATATATTTTTTTCTCTCTATTTTCTTTCTATATTTATTTTCTTTCTCTATTTCTTTTTTTTTCTCTTCTTAATCACTCTCTCTCCATTATAATCTTTTAACTTTATTTAAATTGCCCCCCCCTCTTTACATCTTATAATTAAAGTTCTGTGTTTTAAGTTTTTTAACTCCAACTTTTAAAGAGTTCCTACCTAAAATAAAAATCCATTATTCATTGTACTTTTGAATAGTCAAGTCGCTGCCTGATGATATCTGTTGTTTGATTGAAACAAGTGGCTATTTGTAGCAGCAGGATGTGACCATGTTTATATAACAATAAACAAGTATATATATATATATATATATATATATATATATATATATATATATATATATATATATATATATAAGACACTGATAGAATTCAGATGAAAAATCCTGGTAGATATTACGTGAAGTAATACTTTCAAGCAGATCCTAGCCAAATAGGAAAAGCTCAATATTTAAGAATAGAGCAACCAACCCACAATCAATGCAACGACGAATAAGGTTGCCCGGTATACTTTTAGAAAAATCAATAAGGAGCAGTACGCTTTCGCTATATGGAAATATCACTTTCTCCAATGGGCCTATTTTCTGCCCACCTGGATTTATAACCCCGAACGACATTGGACTCCTTCCGATAATGGATTGCCCAGGTTGTATCAACTTCTCTTTTCATATAATTTTGTCCATATAATTATCCACAACCACTCAAAAAACTATTTTCAATAATTGTGCTGTAAAGCAAAATAGCGTATATTCGCAGCTGAACATTTTGCTAACTGCATTTCATTTCCCCTGATAAAAATCCATGGATTAAGGAAATTAAAATAACACCTTCTATATATTATCTGTCTCTATATGTTGTTTTTCAGAATTTTAACTTTAACCACCAAACTTATATATATATATATACATATATATATATATATATATATATAAAGAGAAAGAGAAAGAGAGAGGGAGAGAAATTGTTTTACAGAAGTATTAATATGTCGCAACACATTCATGATCATATTTCGGTCAGCCAGTTACAAATTACTAGAGACCTGTTCAGGAGATATTGCTTATACAAAATCATTAACCTATATTTATTAACCTGAAAGCTTTATCTAAAATGTTTCGTTTCTTCCGGTAGTTTACCGCTTGTATGCACACATATTTTCTGATATGTTTTTTTTTTATATTCTTTTGTATTATTTTTATTTTTTAACTTTTCTTTTTTTTAATTTAAATTTTTCTCTTTATTTCTTATTATTAGATTAATCGTATATATAGTTCAGCGCTTCATAAACTCTTCCACCTAGGGATTGTGCACATCAAGTCAGGGTTCGCCACCTTAAATACTTAAGCAAGTCGCTTTTCAACATCAACTTACTAATACGGTGCCTGCGAATCAGATGCCTGGGTGTTCAGCAATCTCCATCGACAAGCGTGTGTATCTTTGCTAGATTAACAATAATATTTATGAATGTCTACAAGTAAGTGTTTATTTATTTTATTGTATAAAAACTTCATATTTAACTTTGTAATACGTTAGAGCTATTAAATACTAACGTTTTTTTTTTCGAATTCCAAACTATTTTTTGTAAAATTTTGCTTAAAATTTAATTTTCACAATTACATTACTCGATTTATTCTTAAAATTACTATTCATTAAAAAAAGTAACGTTAAGTCATAATTATTGATCAAATAGAGTTTAAATTTGAAAGAAAATTATTGTTGTATGATAAAAGTTATAAACTTATATTTTTTTCTGTCTACAGATTCTTCTTCAAATTAATCAGTGGGAGAAATTATTACAATGTAAATCTATTTTCCTTAGTGACCCTGAATTTCATTATTTTTCAGAATTATAAAAAAAATGCTTAAACTGCTGTTTACACGTTGATGTATACAAGGGATATATTATATTTAAAATTTCCAAGATAAAATATTATCATTAAAATAACATGAACTAGTTTGCACTTATATTTGTTCAAATCTCTGAAATAAAACAGTAGATGTATGTGTGCGTGTCTGCCTGTGTGTAAATATTTAACCACCAAACTCTTGATCACATAACACTTAAATTAGCAGAAGAATTACTGACCATTCATCAATTATGGTGTCTATTGAGTAAAATCCTACGATATATATTGACAAGTTGAAATGCAAACTGTTCATTTCAACTTGCCGACATATTTTTACTTTTTTCGTCGATTACCTAAATTCAATTCATTCATTCAAGTCGTTTTATAATATTTTTTGGCCTATTCTTTATAAATACATCTATCAGAGAAGCGGCTTAAGTGCTAAATGTTTTGGTTTCGATTCTAGCTGATAGCACTCAAGTGATTTTTTCAACTTTTGAAATTTCTTTTTGTGTTAAGGAAGGGTGCGGGCGAACCGTGTCCAGGCAAGCAGGAAAATAAACAATGGAAATTCCAACCGATCAAAGAACGGTCGGTCCCAAGAAAAGGTGCCCTAAGCTACATCTAGGCAAACGAAGATAAACTATGGAATCCCGGGTTTGTAGCGACCTGGATCCATGCCGTCAATCGATCATGGGTCAGACCGAAAACCAGCAAAAAGTGCAATAACAAGCTTGCGAGGAAATAGGTCGAAGTGATATCAATAAAAAGAGGAGATGAACAAAGCAACAGCATGCAGTCAGAGAGACAGAGAGATACGGGGCACAAATTGAAATAATTTGTGACCACCCCTACTTCGAACCCCTCCCACCACCGTCATTGTGTTGAAGTGTGTATATTAAATATATCGTAAAATAAACTAAGTTTTTTTATAAACAAAGTATCTCGTATTCATTGATAAATGAAATAACTGTCTATTATAATAGCTATGTGATCACCAGCAAGGCATATATGTAACATAAATATAGTTTGGTGAAGTGAAAATATTCAGTAGAGAATTGTGACTCTAATAATAAATACGAGATCTGCATTAATTAAAATATATTTATATGTATTTTCCGACACAGCAAGGCCTCCCCCCACACCTGTACTTGATAAACAATGCTTAATTCAATCATGATATCGTTAGTTTGTGATATTAACTTTTCCTTATATTTATTTCATTAACATGGATTTTAAAGCTTTTCTCAGAATATTTTCAGAAATGTTGTTAACATCTAAAATGCTTTAATTTCATAAAAAAATACAAAATAAATTCATACGGATTTTAGTAATTAAAGCTATAACTGTAGTAAAGGTGTTTTGTTTACATAAAATAAGGGAGTCCTTATATTCGGTGATTGATTATTAATAAGTTCTGAAATTGTTATTAAAATCGGTTGATCTCTAGAATTTTGGTTAAGGAAGGTGTAGAACTGGTTTGGGGATCGGCCATTTATTTTCCATAATAATAACAAGTCATGGAAAGATATACCAGAAAGAACAATTGGAAATTAGTCATACGCCATTCCTTATGATTCTGCAATTCCTAACAAATACTTAATTAGAAAATGGAACTATAAAACCTGATATATTTATATGAAACAAGAAAGAAGATGAAGCAACCATAGCAGAGGTTTGTGTCTTATGGGAACATGAGTACCAAGCTCTTGGGCACGACATCAAAAGGAGTTGGAATGGTATGAAGATTAAGCAATAGGGCTCAGAGAACGAATTTAAAAAACTACATGACAAATATATCCGATGAACCAAGTGCAAAAATGTAAGAAACAATTACACTAAAAAAGGGATGGTGTGAATCTTAAAAAAGAGCTATCGATTGGAATGTGTTAAATGGCAGGTGTATATCCCATTTCCAGCAAGACCAAAATGATATATCTTAAACAGCGTAACACGTGTGATAGACAGACGGGCGGCTCACGACGGACCGAACCTGTTATAGAAATGCGAGGACGTATGTGAAACTGAATCTTTAATCATGGAGAAAAAAAGGAGATAAGAGAAATAAAAGTTCCTTATTTTTCTTTAGTTTTATTACATTTTTAAAACGAACCGATAATGAAATGATAGGGAATGATGATAGCACTGATGGTAAGCGCGCATGTCTTTCTCTCTTTTAACCCAGCACTTTTTCCTTGCAAGTTGGAGGTAGGGGGGTCAGAGTGCTGCTCTGGTTTGTGGGGCGACTAGAATCAGCCATGTTTTCTTTGTCCATTCTTTTATTTAGTTTTATCGGGTGATGGCCAAGCCCAACAAGCTTAGAAACGCTACAGAAAAAGAAGAAAAAAATGTTTGATTGCAAGCGATGTGGAAGCAGATAAACCACTTGAGGGTCATAAATATTTGACATCGAGGTTCACGTCTCCCCCACCTTGATAAAGGGCCCGGGTTGTGTCAACAGTGAATACGCAGAGGTCATTAACAAGCACAAATTGTCCCCCGGAGAAGGCTATTAAATTCCGCCTAGGCTATCTACAGTTGATTGTACGCTGCTTCATAATACCTGCCTGTTTTCGCTACCCCACCCAACACCCAGGCTGTCAGACAATAGACAGAAAACCTGGCACTTGTCAACTCGGGTGCGGTTAATTTGGGGGATGAAAATCTCTCTTGATGGGAGGTTGCTAACCTCGTTAAACTAAGAATTAAAAAAAATAAAAACGGACAAAAAAGACTCAAGCAAAATGCTAAAGATACGTGCCGATGTGAGTGAGGATTCGTGCGGGTCAAAGATCAGAGATAACTTTCTCATTGTCTGAAGAAATGTTCTCCGATAGCGAAAGTGACATTTCTAGTTAAGGCGCCATTGGCCAATGCTTACAACTAAACAGATATCATGTTTTCAATGGATAAAAGAGAGGCAAATTCCAGCTGGAATGTTTTGAGCGACTTACAATCTGAAAAGAGACGGGTTGTTTACACACGTGTTTGTTTATGTCAATGATGATTTAATTGAAACTATTCAAATAATTAACGATATTTCTAACTAAGCCCATAAGGGATGGGCATGTCGGAAAAACGTTACTATTATCGCCACAAAAGAGTTTAAAACACTTGGCAAAATTATAATTATTTATTATAATAATATAATATAATAATTTATTTGGTGTTCCTACTCATTTGTAACATATTTGCTTAAAAAAAATCCTATTTTATAGAAATAAAATATTATGTTTCCAGATGTATATTCATGTGGTCTTGCTTTTGGCTAATTCTCAGCAGAATTTTATGGTTAGAAAAGCTTCTATGTCCAGAAATGTGCTATTCTTGTTTTAAGCTAAAAATCACCATTTTTCACCGCTTTTCACCTGCCGACGAAACGAACTTTTCTCCGGTATAAAATATTATGTTTGCAGATGTATATGTATGAGGTCGTGCTTTTGGTTGATCTTCAGCAAAATAATACAAGGTGAATTCTAAGGTCCATTCCGACTAAGTCGGTGGACCAAATATGACAATGTGAAATTACTTTAATACTGTCTATGAATAGATAATCATCCGTCGGTTACGTTATTTCTTCCTTAAGTTCCGACTTGTTTAATTTTAAAAGCATCAGAATAATAGAATCTGTGCCTATTTTCCCACGACAAAAACGATTTTTTAAAATTGTTTTTATCTTTTTTATTTCCATGTTTTTGTTTAAAACCTTAATGCTCATTGATAAAAATGATACTCCCGTCTATTAAGACGTATGAGGTACGCCACAACAACTAAGTTGTACGGAAAGCCATACAAAAAATTCGTTCATAGTGCTGAAGGCTATGGGCAAAACCACTCACAATTTTGGTACAGCTGTTGATCTTAGTTGGTGCAATGGCTGCCAAGGGCAGGTTTTACATCAGAGCGTTCCTTTTCTTTGATAATAAGAAAGGATGAATACTCATAGATTTTAAACTATCACTAAAACTAAAATCTCCATTTTTTAAAATTTGTGAAAATATCTGCATAATATATTGCAAAATATTTTTTTTTACCTCAACCCCAAAATGAATAATTAAATAAATAAAAATAATAACTCTCTAGCTAAATATTTAGAGTTTTCAAAATACCCTGATCCAGTAATTATATCGGAATCGGGAATTTAGAACAGAATCGGGAATTGTATTGAAATCGGGGAAAAAATATTGTACTCGTCACATTACGACTTGCAACCGCACCGGAAAGAATTAACAAAAATGAAATCTTTCTCATGTTAAGAACGGCTTTCGAAATAGACATGACAATCTCCTTATATTAAGAACGTGTTTCGGAAAGGACACTCCCAACCTCCTTATGTTTAGAACGTCGTTCAGAATAGACACCCTATTTTGTGAGTGGGGGTGGTGTTGTCCGCATTTTTGCCCGAAATATAACTTTGATAATCTCTGTCAGGATTCTTACGCGCAAATACTATGAACTAACAATGAAATTTCGTGGTTGCAGTGTGATTTGGCCTGTGCATACTGATCTGGCGGACAGGTTATGTTTCACGGTATGGTATTTTTTGGCAAGACTGAAGTTAAGTTGGCAAAATACTCTCGAACCCTCTATCACTCAAAAAAGAACTAAATTCATGTAGTCACCAGTATGTTATCAGGTAAATATATAAATAGTACTTCAGAAAGTGACAGTTTTTAATAAACAGAAAAAAGAAGCAATATAAACAGAACGTTTCTTTGAATAATAAACAATGAGTATTTATTTTAAACAATATATACAGAACTTTGTTTATATTATAAACAATATAAATGGAACACTCTATAATTTGAAACAATGTAAAACTTTTTCAATTTTAATTTAAGACAACAGAAGCAGAATTTTTTTTTATAATTTGAAAAATATTTTTCACAAAGTTTTTCAATATATATACATAAAAGGGAAGAAAATTGGAGGAAATTAGGCAAAAACACTTTATTTTATTTTGTACCCTATTTTCGTATGAAAATAAAAACAAAACAGTTAATATTAGTTATAAGTGCTTAAACTATACACAAAAAATTTTCAATACATATACCTAAAAGAAAATTGAATTAGGGTAAGTTAGGCAAAAACAATTTATCATGTTTGTGATCTATTTGCGTTTAAAATAAAAACAAAACATTTAATAATAGTTATTAACCGTGCGAGCCATATGATAAAATGTGATGAAAAATGATGGTGAAAGAAAGCGATAACAATTTTGTCCGTGTTTCATGAGTGTGCCGAAGTTCATTAACTATATAAGCAAAACGACTTTTAGAAATCAAACGTTTTAGACAGTTAAAAGGCTTTCAAATCTCACAAAATTCGGGTCTCGACTGTAATAATCGCGTAATCGGCTAATCTAGTTTTTATTTGGCGTATAAAGAAAGGTTTTTAGTCAATCGTATTAAAAAGGGAGAAATAATAGCTAACAGCGTGTGACGATGTGTCGGAAAACAGTATGTACGATGTAGGTAAACTAAAGATATAGCACGGTAGCGTAGCTGTATAAAAAACTAACATGTAATTCTTAATGTAAAAATAAAAGCTTATGAACATACTTCGGTGGGTTAATATGTTTGTATTTGGGGTATTTTATGTAAAATGATTGTCGTGTGTAGAGTTAATCTATGTTTGTAAATCTCTTGCGCGTTCGGTTTTTTTTTAGGAAGATTTGCTTCTGGAATAAACGAATAGTCAGTTCTCAGCCAATATGATTCGGCGAAATGTGAGAAGGGGGAAATCATTATTTTTAGAATCGAAAAATGGAAATATTATGGTATGTTTAGAAGTATATAATGAAGATAATAAGGGTGCAGCCCCAAATCTGTCCAAAATGTAGAATATATCCCGGTGTTGACTGGATGCGGTAGGAATACTTTTTTATTTAGAAGGAACTACTTATACTTAAGTTGGTTCCGACTGTAATGAAGGATTTTACTATAACGAATAAATGTGTGTATAATAGCATTCAAAAGTTACATAATATAGTGGCTAATAGTGTAGACATAAGAAATTTGCATATGGCATTTGTTGGTGCAAACCAAGTGTACTTTAGTCCAGAAGAGAATTTATGCAATCATTTTCTTATATAGTGGATCACTGCCAATACATCAAACATACGTAAATCAAACAAAATGAATTGTTTCCAACTAGTTGCTCAATTATACTTCATTTAACCTTTATATCGCCATAATAATGTTTCCGAAATGTCATTACTTTTTACAGTTTCAATAAAATATTGAAAAATGTCGGTGATGAACTGTTACTTAAAATCAGACTCTGCCTTGTAGGATTTCAGTATGATCTATAGCCCTAATTTCACTTGTAGTTGTTGGCAATATTAATTTTATCTCTCCCGTACATACCTAACTGATTTTTGAATCAGAATAAAAATGGTGTCGAATTAACATTTTGAAATAAAATATTTTTAAACATTTCTCTTTCAATCAAAACCAAACTTCTAACACAATAGTTATTTTCTCGGACCGCTTACTTTTAGAATACTTTCTGTTCTATGCTTTCCCGACCGTATCACGGTAAAAAAAATTAAATGTAATGTGAACGAGCACGTTGCATCACAAATCTACACTTAGAATTCGCCTTATAGATTAGACCCTCAGTAGCAATATTCATTATATGGGATGAATAAATATAAAAAAAATGACATCGTTTCCAAGACACATTTATTTGTCTAACTACAGCATGCAATGTACTGTTCTTTTCAGGACAAAAACAAATATGAGATATCACTTTTGGAACGCCCCTCGTATATATTAAATCAATGATATTGATCTGATGTCAGATGTTCTTTTTAAGCTTTTCATATTATAAATCTTATTGAACAGATTTACAGATCCCGTTTATATAAATTCTTTTTAAGCTTTTCATATTATAAATCTAATCGAACAGATTTACAGATCCCGTTTATATAAATAAAACAGTAGTTGCATGTATGTGAATATATAACCGATAAAGTCTTGAAATACTGGTTACATAACACTGTAATTAACGGGAAATATTAATCATACACCAAGGATTGTTTATAACGCGTAAAATATGTGTTAGGATGAATAAGCAACACGGGCATAAACATGTCGGCAGGGTGAAATGCAAAATATTCATTTCAACTTGATAAAATATTGCTATTATTTTTCGGCTTGCGCAAATTCGTTCAGAGTGTTAAGTAGTTTTATATTAAATTTTTCTCATCTATATGTCGACAGCGTAAGTGGTCTGGAATGCGGGTGGAGAACTTCTCGAAAAGACGTTTTACCCCCCCCACACCATAAAAGTAATGTTATTTACAATTTTAAATGTGGTTGAGGTGCCAACTACTTCGGTCGAACGACATTACCGTTAGATGGAAGAATCCAACAACATGTACCCAGTAAAATTAGGAATGGAACTTACCGGGCAACTGATGTCGTTACTAACTACTAAAATTGATGTCTTCAATTACTGATCATTTACTTAAAAACCCGTCTTGTGCAGCAAACTTTAGCACGGACTCTTTTACCATTATTAGTCGTGCTCATTCATTATACCATCTCAAGATCTTGGAGACCATTCACGTTCGACTCAGGAAACCTTCTCTTTGCAAGCAAAGGGAATGCCTCCTGGGTTTGAACGTGATTAATCTCTAGGGTATTCGTCCATAACGCCGTTTTATTTTAATCGTTTTCCCACTTTTTTTTTCTCCCTGTAAATTTAATAAAACGCTATTTTAATCGCTTTCATTCTTTATTTTAAAATAATTCCCTCGATACAGCTTTGAGAAGCGAGGGTCGAAACCGGTCAGCTGGCTCCCCATGCTTGTTTCTTTCCTCTTCTGCTCCCCCTTCATTCCCACCTTTTTGGAGAGAAGATATATATATTTGTATATATACAAATTTACTTTTAATCATGAATCATAAAAGTCTTCGTTTCCTAATTGCAATATTAAAATTTTGTATCTCTAAAAACATCATGAAATATATATATATATATATATATATATATATATGTCTATCTATATATGTCTATCTATATGTATCTACTTATCTATCTTTCTTTCTATCTGTCTGTCTGTCTATCTGTCTGTCTCTCTCTCTCTCTCTCTCTCTCTATATATATATATATATATATATATATATATATATATATATATATATATATATATATATATATATATATATATACAGAAGCCGGCCATTGCCATTTTCTCTTTTCCTCAGACTCTCTCCTGATATATATATATATATATATATATATATATATATATATATATATATATATATATATATCAGGTGAGAGTCTGAGGAAAACAGAAAATGGCAATGGCCGGCTTCTGTATATATATATATATATATATATATATATATATATATATATATATATATATATATATATATATATATATTACACGAGTGTTTATGTAAAGCGAATTTATTTGAAGTAATATCTTAGTCGACAATCAATATTTGATTAGGAAACAAGTGTAATTGTTTGCTAATTAAATATCGATTGCTTCTAAATATGATCAGTGGAATTGCTTACATATCGCTAGTTTGAAACATTCGATCGGACAACGCGCAGATTGGCGCGCACACTTCAACGCGCATGCGTAGTACCTTACGTCTGCCAGTTTGGTCATGAAATCTTAATTTAACTCGAGGCGTACGTATCATCGAATCGACCATCGGACCAATGAGTGCGTCCTTCGATTTTTCTACCAACTTTAGAAAAAAATACTACTACTGATAAACGTATATACACACGACATTCGATTATTTATTAATAGATATCGTTCTGAATCAATGTTTTTTGTTTATAAAATTTTGTCCAGTCCATACGTCTAGTCAATGTGAGAACGACAATAACTGTTACAAGCAGTGAGAAATTTGTCATCCATATTTGTAAGCTCGTCAATCGAGATGTGACGTTGACTAAGCGGACTGACAATCTAGATGTTCCATGTTCGGAACCAATCCGTTCTACTGAAACATTTTCATTTAAAATGTTGGCAACTTTCACGTGGTCTTCTCAGTAAGTATCTGATGTCTTTCTAGAAAGGATTCTCACTAGAAATATATCGGGGAAACCAAAAGATTGAGATGATACACACGAAAGAAAGGAAACAAATGACCTCAGGAAATGACCTCTGTTTTTCATCTTTTCATCTCCACGTTTATTTTATTATCGTTTTGTTTTAGCTCGAGATGTAGCATTCTATCGGATGCCAGACAATTAGCCGCGATCTCAGACATTCCAACCGAGAGATCTTAATAATCTGTTCGTCCATTTAAGTGCAATTATTTGTATCTCTCTTGCACTTGGTTTACTGGGCATATTTGGTAGTTTTTCACATTCTTTTTTTGAATCCCGTTTATTATATAATTACTAAAATGATGGAGTTCTCTCTAATAAATAAGTTTCTTTTCATAATGTGCATAAAACATTGGTATTTCGTTATTGCAAAGTTACACACGTTTATACACGTAGGTCCAACGCGTTGTGGCAATGTCTGTCGCAAGGAACCTACAATAAGTTATAAACCGAACCCCCTTTTGTAACAACGACATCCATTCCTGTATTCTTCCGCCATGCGTGATTTCTTGTTACCGTTGTGACGTAACCCACGTGCTCGTATTTTCTAAAACCATATCTTCTATTTTATAGTCTTTCTTTTTCTTTGCATAAACTAGATCCAGTGGTGAGGCCCCAGCTTACGGTCTATGGGGAGTGTGGAGCCATCCTTTAATTGCGATTGCTCCAAGGTCCACTCTGACCTGGAGTGATAGTATCTGTTAGGGTCCCAACTATGGGTTAAATAGAAAACAACTTGAAAACAATAAATATATTCTATTAAAAAATGTTTCTTCAAAATCTTTGGATTCGGCATTAAATAACCTGAAAAGGGTTGATATGCCGTAAAACAAAAAACAACCAACCAATTTTCTTCGCAGGTACGTCATTTCGTACACGGTTCGGTATTTACATATAGTCGCCATATACTAGTACATCGGCTCTGTTTAACAAGTCATCTTCGCGAACACTTGTTTCTACTAAAATTGCTGTTTTCGCATTCTTGCCTCAAATAACTATGCTAGGTTTTAATAACTACGTTTTGAAAGTTAGTTTTTCGGTCGTGTGTTTATGTTGCGAGTGAGACCGAAAGTGCTTTTGCGCGTCTTCTGACGCATCTCACATATTTGGATAGCACCTGCAGAGAAGTGTTCATAATTGGTCACCGGCTTTTCATTGTTAGTATTTAACGATTAACGAGACATCCCTTATCGCATTCTTCACACCAACGTTGATAGCAACTTGACTTATTCTGCCTTCACGATGCGATTGTTTTGCTGTACAAAATAGTGAGTTATCAACACCCGCACGTCTCTTGAATAGCTTCTCCGGTTGCGAGGATAAAATCAAAGACAACCTTGAGTAACTATATATATATATATATATATATATATATATATATATATATATATATATATATATATATATATATATATATATATATATATAGCTAAGCAATTAATCGTAATAATCAGAAATCAGAAAAATCTTAGGGGTATCGGAATCTGTATCGGAATCGGTATCGGAATTGGAAAAAATCGTTCCTATTTTCCGATTTGCAAAACAATTCTTTTATTCCCTTATTTTTTGTTTACTACTTTATATTACACTGTTTGTATTATGATGAAATATTTAATTTGATTTGAAACTACTAATGAAAATAAAATTTGTACTTTGAACACATAGGTGTGCTTTTACATTTGCGAAAATATATGCAAATATTATATTTTATTGTAGTGATCTAAGTCCCCACAAATAAATTTATATGGAGAATTTTAATAATGCAAGTGTAATCTAATAAGCATTAATTTACATATCAATTAATTACCAGCCCGAAGAATGCATTATAAAAAGATCGCAGGCGAGAGGGTAGGAAGAAAAATACGAGACACGGTTAAAAGTCGTACGCATTCTGGCAGATATTTTTTCCTTATTAGACAACAAGCTATTTCGGTAAGAAATAGAAGAGTTTAAAATGCGATCCGATTGAATTTTATAAAACGAGTCGTTGCTGTTAAATGAAAAAATTAAATACAATTCGATTCGAATTTATCAAAAGAGTCCTTCCCGGCTGTCCAGCTAATGTATGCATAAACCATTGTAAAATATCTTTGTCAGCAGCGTCTGTCCCAATTGCCTAACGGATACAGCTACTGACTATTAACTTGATAGTTATTGGTTCGATCCCGGGCATGTGATTTTTGATAGTCTAGCCACACTGAAAGCCTGATACATAATAAAACAGTCTGTATGTGGACTACTTTATTATTTTAGTTCACCATCTTTATTTATATAAACCAGTTAATATGTTTATTTGTATGTACAGTTCAAGTCACACCATGATCTAAAGGTTAAATCTCACGATACTAGCCACACGGATGAAGCACCGAGGCTCTGTGTCACACATCTAAATGCATTTACTAAAATATGTTTTAATAATAAATTGGCTCTGTGGCAATTGTACAGCACTATTGCGTATACGATCTCTTATATTAACTGGAAAATCTATCTCTTTTTAGTTATCTAACCTCCCCCATTATTTACGTCTCTATCTTTTTATATCATGCACTTTCTCTATTTATCTCTATCGCTCTCTACATATGTATGGTGAATGCTCCGACGAAATACAAGCACTTGTAACCCCTAGACGTAAATACTCCCGACAAACCCGACAAGCAGCTAAATCCCATCCCTACACAGTAGAGATCCCTAGGTGTAAGAAAGCCTTCTACTCCAATAGTTTCTTCCCCAGAACTGCTAGACTTTGCAACTCCCTTCGGGGATTCTATTTTCCCAACGGTACTGACAAGCAGAAGTTCAAGTGTAATGTAAACAGACATCTTGCTGCTCATCTCCCTACTTCAAAGTTTCACTGTGCCTTGTTTGGGGTGAAAAGAGCATTATATATATATATATATATATATATATATATATATATATATATATATATATATATAATTTAAAGGAGATTAGAATAATAGTCTAAAGAGCTAAGTGTATTTTAATGTAATAGTGAAATTACTAGTTTAATTAAAATACAGGAAATGCTCGTTGTAATTTAGATATATAATAAGCTCGATAGTTAAATGTCCTCGAGCTAATTCAATATTAAGTAATGTGATTTATAATTTAAAAATTAAAAAAAAGTATTTTTAAAATTTAAAAATCAAATTTTAATTAAATTAAAAATCAGTTTCATAAGAAGGAACAACAACAAAGTCAATTATCTGTACGATCGTTTCGGAAATCCGTGCTTTTTATTTGTGGTATACATGAGGTCACGTAGAACAATTATACATAGTTTTTTTGGTAAGCACGGTCTCCTCATCAGCAAATTTAGGAGGATTTCTATTGAATTTAACAGACACCAAAAATAAACCTAGCATTAAAAGTAAGGCAGATGAATCTGAAAAATTGAAATAAAAGGTTTGGATTTAAAATTTATAAGAAAATTAGTATAGAAATGAGTAGAAAAAATATATATTTTTTGAATTTACATTATATATTTTTAAATCAAATTTATGTAAATTCAAAAAATATATATTTTTTCTACTCATTTCTATCTCTAACCTATACTAATTTTCTTATAAATTTTAAATCCAAACCTTTTATTTCAATTTTTCAGATTCATCTGCCTTACTTTTAATGCTAGGTTTATTTTTGGTGTCTGTTAAATTCAATAGAAATCCTCCTAAATTTGCTTATGAGGAGACCGTGCTTACCAAAAAAACTATGTATAATTGTTCTACGTGACTTCATGTATACCACAAATAAAAAGCACGGATTTCCGAAACGATCGTACAGATAATTGACTTTGTTGTTGTTCCTTCTTATGAAACTGATTTTTAATTTAATTAAAATTTGATTTTTAAATTTTAAAAATAATTTTTTTTTAATTTTTAAATTATAAATCACATTACTTAATATATATATATATATATATATATATATATATATATATATATATATATGATAAAACGTTGCGCGTTTTCTTTTCGAAAATGAATAGCTACAATTTGTCAATTTCTAATTCACACACACACCCATGCACACACACACACACACACACACACACACACACACACACACACACACACACACACACACACACACACACTGATGAGTTGTGAAACAGAGAAACAGTACTGTATGTGGATGGCTATAATACTCCTCATCTTGAGTTGAGCATATTGAAAAGTGATACACGAATTTCCATTAGCGCATAAAGCGATGCTCTTTGTGTAAACAAATCGAGCTTAGGTATTTCGGACGATGTCAAAACATTGTTAATTCACGACTCGCACAGCAGCCACCGATTAGCGTAATGGTTAGGGGCTTTAACAGTCGTACAGGTGGTCAGGTTTCAATCCTGTCTTGAGATAGTTGCCTGTTTAGCAGCACTAATGAGCTGTGAAACATCGAAAAAGTACTGTATGTGGATGACTATACAAAGTTATATATATATATATATATATATATATATATATATATATGAAAATAATGACTAAAAAAAGTCAAGTTTGATTCAACACTTCACCTTAATTTTCGTTTATCCGATCTTAAGAAGTGAACCATCATATTCACTTTCGCAATAGAATAGGAAATAAGAGTTATCTACCTATTTTTATATATTTATTTATTTACGATTTATATACTTATCATCATTGTTTTTATATATTATATTCGATCAGTAATCATCAGCTGTTCTATTTATTCATTAATTATCAATCCATATTTCAATTTGTACATTAATGTACCCCTCGCTAGTCTACTATATAATAAAATAGTTTGGACCAAAATATCGTAGGTTTGCAATAACAGGGGCCACACACAAATTGAAGTCATCTAGTTTATTAGCTGCTACATGATAAGGGCTGTCCCCTTTTCATGTAAGTATAAAAATAGAGAGATTTAGTTAAATGTAAAAATGAAATAGAATAGACGAAATTCGAACCTCGTAATTTAGGTTTAGAAATAGATTACGAGAGAGAATTAGCAAATGGAATGTAAAAAAAACAAACTATTGTTTAGCTTAGAGATAAAATAGTTTTAAGAAAAGAACGTGCATTGTCAAATCGGTTATGAAATTCACTTGAAGAATGCAACTATAAGATAATTTAATATACATGATTTTAACATATTGGAAATATAGGTTACTGGGAATATGGGTTAAAATTCCTTTTGTAAACAAAGGAAAAAGTTTTGGACATGCATTTCCAGAACACCTGAAAGAAGAAACATGTTTTAACATGTGTATGACTTCATGGAAAATGGGAAGTTCTCGATATAGTTAGAAACTTGCGAGAGTCAGGGGGAGTCTGAGAGAGTCTGAGGACGACAGACGACAGTCTGGGGTCGAGAGATGGGAGTTGGACGTCTGGAAGCGAGACGGTCACCATTGAAACGTAGAATGCAAAACTTTGAATTCTTGACTAAGGAAACAACGACCGGTCGAAGAAGAAATAAACCCATCATTTGTTTTTATAAACGTCGTCTTTGTGTTGTAATTCTACCAAAAAGGTAAAGTGAAATTGTCACTATATGTCTTATATATCATATGTTTAAAAATGTCTTTACATACACAATGTCTCCTCCCTCAAAGAGGTCTACACTTCTAAGTATGAACATTTAATATATATGAATCTCTTCATAACACGAACACAGAACGCAACACAATTTCTTAATGAGACTCTCTAAGACTCACTATTAATAAGTCCTAACAACGAAAAATAAATATAACAACAAGAATAATAATAATAATAATAATAATAATAATAATAATAATAATAATAATAATGAACTATATAACATTAGCCACTATCTTATGTAACTATCGATTTCCATTGCAGACACATTTAATCGTGATAATAAATTACTATATTCTATCCAACGAGCAACACAATCACAATCGCAACATTTACAGAGGAAATAGTTTCTTATTTTTCTCTGTAAATATTTAGTGTTCCTACCGCAACCAGTTGACACCGGGGCCAGTTCTCTATTTTTCTACGATACGTTGCTTGCGTCGCCCGTAACTGGTTACTAGAAACATAGACAAAACATACTCTTCGCGTAATCCTACTCATTCATAATAATATCTCCCCTCACGAAGTCCGCCTATTCTGATTGGCTTAGCTCCTGACAGTCTTCTATTCTGTGCTATTCATAAACGAATGTTTAATGACTTATAAACATGACGTCTTTAGTTTATTACGTTTCTGCTTCAATTACATGTCCATGTTACTTCCATTCCTACAACACGCAAAATCATTATATTCTACGGTTTCAACACCGCGTCAGCATGCTTTCCTCTACGTACCAATATTTTTTCTTCCCTCACTCTTTATATTCACGCCGACAATTACGACGACGATCTCGCACACCCGCTTCGTTTACCTTGGTGAATTTTATTTTTATAGCATTCGTGTTACATATACATTTATTTTCTTCCTATTTTAACTCCAAAATATTTGCTCCCTTTACGGACATACTAAACAAATGCAAAAACTAAAAACAACGAATGACACAAAACACTTATCAAAATACGAACGTGTGGTTTTTACTTTTACATTTAGCACAGCAACGATGACAGCAGCGATGGTGACGTCCACCATGGCGACCATGCCGCCGACGACAACGACGACGACGGCAAATTGCATGTACATTAGTCATTTTTGAAACAGTTGCATTACATATATAGTTTTATACTAGCTGGACGGCTGGCGTTGCCCGGTCGTGCACTATGCTTAAACATGGTTATAAAACAGGGTTCTTGGCTTTCAGGGCGGGATCAAAGTATGTGTTCTGATGTTGTACTGCACTTTTTTCACTTAACAGTTTTGGTCACAGTTAGTGGAGGAGATATCATACGTGACTGATACATTTTCTATTTTTGATACTTACCGTAGTGTCCCTTTTTAGGGAGATGGGGTTCTCCCACATTAAAAGCCGACCTGGTCGGGAGGCAAGTAAATAAATAAAAACAAAATACGCTTAAATATGATATTTAATTCATGCAGATTGCGTATGTATTATTATAGATCCTTTATTAAATATTATTTATTGCGAAAAATAATTTGGCCGGTGGATTAATTAACATAAAATATATAAAAATGAAAACCTCGATCGTCTGTGTTTGTTTACAATATAACGTAAGCTGATATATAGGATTGACGTGAATGCTCTGCAAAATTTACTTCTTTACTTCTGATTGATGTTTACTTTTAAAATATGCAAAATAAAAATATGATTTTCCGCAATTTTAAATGGTGCATCTTCTTTTGTCGTAAATTGAACTCATTAATAATAAAATACTTTAACAAAATGGTGACGTATACCCAATCGAACAGGGATCTTTCGATTTGTAGTCGAACGGTCTACCACTGAGCTATACCTCCAGATCTCAATAAGATTTTATTATCTCCCTTGCCGGTGTAACGTCTAAAAATTCTTCTTATCTATAAAAAAAAGCATGTTTGTTGGATTGGATGTAGGTTAGTTGTCATGATTCAACCGGGCAACGCCGGTACACGGGACCTACTAGTTAATTATATTTATTCTTACGTTTTCATAATTTATATTCGAGCAGTAACCATAAGTTATTTTAATTTATTCGTTTATTTCCAATTTGCATATTTATAAATAGTATTCATGCGTATACTTTTATATTTTATGCTCGGTCAATAATCTTAAGCAATTTTTTTATTTGCAATTCGTATTTATTTAATCTTCTTATATATTTATTGGTGATTATTTTTTTATAGAAAATATTCTTGTTCTATTCACATTCGTTATGAATAACTTTCTATTGTGTTTTTTTGTTTGGCTTACATTATCTGAGTTTTAACAGCAAATCAAGTATTTCCTTTTTATATAAGGTTTAAACTAATTTCTGTTTTTCGTTTCTGATTCGATGTTTTCAATTTAAGCATAAGTTGCAGCTTCTGCTTGTTTTTTTTTTATATTCCAAAGCGTAAAAGTTAATTTTAAGATTTCCAAAATGGCATTATATCTTAACATTTTTTTTCATTTTTGTTCTTATATGTGTTATGTTATTTCTACTATTTTCAATCCTGAATGTTATCAGACTATGATTAGAGTTACACGTAAATTACTTGATTTTGCAGACTATATAATCTATTAAGGGCATTTGTTTTTATTTATTATTTTACTATTACTCAAGTTGGTATGATTAAAACGAGTTATATTTATACAACTAAAACTTTTACAAGTAATAATTGTCTTTTAGTTATTTATTGCGATATATTTATGCAATAATTATTTCTACCTATAACTCTGAATGCATTATTCTAACCTGATCCAGGAACCAACATGTTGTAGCCTCAGTCGCAAAGTAGACATTTTTTTAAAAAAATAACTCGCTTGTTTTGTTGTACAACGACAGTAATTTTCTCATTCTCTTCTTACCACAATGACGTCTCTCACGTGATCGTCGCCCAAGCATCATTCATGCCTCTCACGTGATCGCGAACATTATTCCGTTTCTTAAGTGATCTCTTTTTAAAGCATTTATGTTTCTTTACTGTTGACGTCATTTTCCCATGCATTTACATAAGTGCGTCTGCGCTATGTTACATTATTATATTTTAATCTATTTGTTTGTTATTCTAATAAAATGAGAAAAATGTTTCTATAACTTACTGTTATAAATGGATTAAACCAGATTACATTTCTTTTTAATATTATTCTCATCGAATGTTAATCCATCATTAGATATACATATATATATATATATATTAATTATTTTTAAAACAATAATCTACGTACATGTGTGATTCAAGGTAACTACCTCTCCTCAGCGTGTACGTAGATTACTGTCTGAAAAATAATAAAAATAAATAAAAATGTTTTATACGTCAAAATAAATTATGGGCGACTTTCTAAGTAAATAAAAATGAGCTGCGAGGAGAGGCCACTATTTAACCGTATTTATCGTTAAAAAAAAACGACACGAAATCTAAAATTTATAAGCGATAAAAATAAACAGTAAAGTCATCTAGGAGTTGGTAGCGGAATGCTTAACGCGCCGGGCTGTGGTAAACATGGTTTGGAGTTCGATTCCTAAAAACCGTCACGCTACGCTGATGAGAGGTAGTTACGTTGAAACATGCGTGTACGTAAATTACTGTTTTAAAAATAATATATAAATAAATAAAAATGTTATATACGTCCAAATAAATTATAGGCGAGTTTCTAAGTAAATAAAAATGAGCTTCTAGGCGAGGCAACTATTTATCCGTATCTATCCTTAAAAAAACAACGACAAAAAACTATATATGTACATATAAATATGTGTGTATGTAATATATATGTGTGTGCGTATGTATTATATATATGTGTGTGTATTATATATATATATAAGTGTGTATATATATATATATATATATATATATATATATATATATATATATATATATATATAAGTGTGTGTGCATATAACTCTTATTGGTCTGCGGGTATCATAATATTTCTAACTTTTATTCCTAATCTTTTATGAAATATATTAAATATTATTTAATATTAATAATAGGATTATTAATAATATATATGTGTATATAAAGATAGATAAATAGATAGATATCTCATCTTATCGCTGACGTTCTGATTGCGAGTAGACCTCCCATGACGAATGTGATTATTGTGTATTATTCATTGTTGAAATCGGACAAAATATGTCTGTGAAATGACACGACGTTGCAAGTGCTCAAACCTATCATAGACTTACCGCGTTTCAGTTATTACATCGCTTTCTTTTACTAAGATTAGATTGAACGAGCTATGTAATGTCTTTAACAGTTTAGCTCAACATATCATTTATAATATTGGTTTTATTTATTATATGTACATTGCAAATTCGAAAATATTCAATACGGCGAAGTTATGATACAAATAAAACATTTTTAAAGGGAGAAACACAACAAAAAAGATTTTTAAAAATGTTTAGATCATTCTATCTCTCCAGCATGCAATTCTCCGTAGATAAAAAAAAAATACGTACTTAAAGTGAATACAAATTTCGAGCCTGAAAAACGGTCTTCAAAATCTGTGCAGTGATTTCATTTTCTACAACGAGTTGCGTCTTTCTCATAGAAGAGATGTTGCAAACCTATTTCTCTACAGTTATTTTAATGGCAGATGCTCGACTGAGCCTCATTCTATTGTCCCCCCTTCTGTAAAGCATTCGCCTCAAACGCCTGACTTGCTACAATCACTATTAACATTTTCCCTTACTCTCCATGCTACAAATGAAACATAAAGCCAATGAGTAAAGTGTTTATACTTAAAACTACACCTCATTGGAATACAATCGCTTTGAGCTTCTTCCCAAATGACTATAGCATGGTCGTTTTCAAGTCTAACGTAAACATTATCTGGATTGGCCGTCCTTAAAAATAAATGAAATTAAACATTTTTTTGTCATGTCCGACTATTATTGTATCTATTAATCCTTATACTTGTGTGGCTTACGGGCCTTGTTATTCAGTGATGCGTGTTATAAAAAGAAAATAAATAGTAAAACGAAATTGTAAATAAAACGATACGAAAAATAGGATAAAGCGAGGAAGGGATAAAAAAGAAAGGAAAAAAAAGAAACCAAACGGGAAATGGAAAAATGGAAAAAAGGGCAAGAGAAAAATAAAGGGAACTACAAATGAAATAAAAAGGAAATGAAACAAAAAGAAAAGAAACATAATAAAATAGCAGAAAGAATAAAAGGAGTAAAAGAAGACTTCATTTTAAATAATTAAAAATAGAAAAGAGGAAGAAAAAGGAGGAGAAATTTAGAAAAATGACATAAATGATAGAAAATGTGAAAAAAAAGGCAAAAGTTTACTTTTCAAAATGGCGACGGTAAGGAAATGAGCGGGAAAATAGAAAAACATAATAGAAAAAAAGGGATATGGTAGAAAAAGAAATATAAAATGGAGGGAAAGAAAGAGAAAAAGAGAGAAAGCGAAAGGAGAGAGAAAAAAGATAGACGAAATGAAAGGAAAAAAGTGTGTCTTTGTTTTGTTTTTGTTTTTTTGATTTTTCATACCATGAATTTAATTTTTTTTATTTTATTTTTGGTTTAAAAGTCATTTTGATGTTTCTGGTGTAAAACGGTGACGTCTGCAATCAATTCTTTAATTCACGCAAGGGGAAAGAACAGTAATGACTTGCCGCAGGGTCCGGATGTGGATTCGAAACAGATCTGTAGCCTTTACTCTCTGAAGCAGGGAAAACTAGTATGCGTTTCCACCCCATTCACCCTGGAAAGTAGACAAATACGTTAGTTTTGGACGTTCTTTTTGCCTCTGGGTTTATTTGATTTTGTTATTTTCGTCGTACTTTCTTTATATCTGGACATGTAATTGATTCTTTATTTCCAGACATTTTTCCCGTTTTATTTTTTCTTTTATTGCATTTTTTTTTTGTTTTTTTTTTTCAAACATATTTATTTTGTTGTATTGATTATTGAGGGAGTCGGACGAATGTATGCAATGTAAGACAACCTATGCTACGCATATACACATGCACGCACAAACACAACACAAACACACACACAGACAAATAGACACGCCAACTCACTTACACCTGAACACACACATGCACACACCTACACACACGTACACTCACATACAAACATACACATATACAGACATATACGTACACACATAAACATATACACAAAAACACAGACACAGGCACACACACACACACACACACACACACACGCGCGCGCACACACACACACACACACACACTAGCAGCCGCCGGACCTTGTTCACTCGTAAAATAAGTTTTAATTTTATATTTTAATTCATGCAGATTTCGGATTTATTATTATAGGGCTAATTCGCCCTTGATTATTATAGTGTATCCAAAATATAATGTAACATAGCGTGTATGAGCCTGTGTGTAAATATCAGCAGCAATCGGAGGATAGATGGCTGGCAAAAATGTTAGCAGCGGCAGCTGTTAAAGCACTTATGCAAATTAACAAGTGTGCGCGAGCTTCCGCCACAAGAAAAGAAAAAAGAAAGACATTACGTAGTCGGAGAGAGAAGGGAAGTGTGATCCGTGAAAGATGGGCGTGTAAAGTCGCAGGCGGGAGGTCGGGAGAAGTTAAGTGTGCACCAGGAAAGATTGACGTGTGAGTCGAGGGCGAAAAGGCGCTGGCTGGAGCCACGTTAAGTGGCGAGGATACAGACACTTTTAAAGAGCACAAGTGGGTGCGAAAAGAATTTTGGAAAAATAATGAAGTTTTGGAGTAACCACGAATAAATGTATTTCATTTGCACTTGCCGACCCAAATTTTTGTTTATTTCAAGTTTTATTTTTATGAATTACTAAAGTACGTTGTCTCACGTTACTATAATAATAATTTTAAAAGTTTAAATAATATATATATATATATATATATATATATATATATATATATATATATATGAGCTGTCATCAGCTAAAATTTAAATTCAAACATTTTACTCTCAAATGCTATCTACTACCATCTGATCTCATGTCATGCGCATATCAAAACTTTACAAATTAACAGATCTAAACGTATTACTGTATATTTGTGCATGTGTAGAAGATTCACATTCCTTCTTCTTCAGCATACCAAGTTCCAATTTCTTAATGTAATCCCCTAGCAACATTTTCCCGACTCAAAACCAAATGAATTTTGTCCTAAGGGTCGAATAGCGCATTGATAGATTAGTTTGATAGCGAGCGCACACGCACACACACACAAAATTTCCCCGCACATACATACACACACAAAAGTTACCCTTTTACATACATACATACATACATACATACATAGTTAATTAACACTCAAAAGTTTTGTATTTATTTTATATTACACTATACACGTGTTTCGCTTAATAGCAAAAGATCACTAAACACACGAGACAATCTATGTTCCTCAATGACAAATGTATGTTAAGAAAAATTGTTAGAAATGTTGTTATAGAGAATTAAAAATGATGAAAAAGGAAGGAAAAGATAAAAGTAAAATGAGATTGTAAAGTCTGCAAAAACATAAATTTGAAGTGAAGAGGACCATATAAAAACGAGAAACAACCACAGAATTCACGCATAACCCTGAGGAATCCTAGAGTGGATGAAACGCCGAATATTCAGTGTAGCTTAATCGGAATATACATTTTATAAATTACTAACTAGCTCTACCAACGTATTGAGCACTTTTGAAGTAAATACTTAAAGCTTACGCATAAATCTATACTTTCGTATATTAATCTTATGTGAGTAAATGAAGTAGCTATATATATATATATATATATATATATATATATATATATATATATATATGTGTGTGTGTGTGTGTGTGTGTGTGTGTGTGTGTGTGTGTGTGTGTGTGTGTAAACAGATGGTGATCTGGACTGGGAAACGCCAAGCGGCCCTGCTTGCTGGGTTAGGGAGCAGTTGGCGTCTGGGTTGTTCTTTTGACACAAGTCGAGGGGATTTCTTATTGATGAACGTAACAATGATGATGATGATCATCATCAAATACGTGCATTTTATGAAATCGCTTTTTTATGATTATTGCGTATCAGTACCATTTAATAAACGTGTGTGGTGTTTCTCACTCATATATACACATATACAATTTAAATTCAGATAATTTCCAATGGATGTAGTCGTAATCAGTTTAAGAACAAAGCAATATCTCAATATATAGACCAAATAGTCTAGATAGATATTTATCGCAATACTATAGATATGATTGCGCGCGTACGTGTGTTGGTTTTGGTCTCCTTTCAGGTTAGTGTGTATCTTGCACTTAGACGTGTCATTTCTTATTAGAGTAAAAAGGAGGAAGTATTTAATGAGTCTGACATTATTTAATTATCCTTTACCCACATCTCACGCCGCCCGAGTAAATAAAAAGCGAATAAAGAAATCAGCTGCAAATACATTATCAGCTTTCGATAATTAAATACATTCCTTAGCACAGTGTTTACAGCCTGTCCTAAAACAAAGGGAAATGTGTTTTGATGCATCACTTCAAGTTTGCTTTAATATACATGGTGTTCCAGAAAATTTGACGTCATTTCGCAGGCTAATAATTTTTGTCATTTTCGTTGAAATGACCTCAAATTTTCACAGCACTTGTAAAAACAAGTGAAGCATGCATGGTCGCCCGTAAGTGCACTGTGAACGGGGCATAAAATTAAAAAGTTCAGCATTTGCGATCCGCCCCATTTAGCACCAAAAGTTCCCTGAAGAGGTCAAATCCTGGTAAAAATGAACAAACGGTGCAGTTTTAGGTCTTAACATATGCAAATTTGAGTTCTGCACCATGTAAAAAAAAAGAAATGACTAAGTCCATCATTTGCCCCCCCCCCTTCATTTAGCCCCAAAAGTCCCCAAGGCCTTAACATATTTAAATTTTAGTTCAGCACCATGCAAAAACTGCTAAATAAACATACACAGAAAAATTTGGACAAACATGTTCAAATAGTCCCCAAAATAGAATGTTTTTATTAGTCCTAAAAGATCCTCTGGGGCCCACCCAAGAGTTATCGTGGAGTACTGACAAAATTATATAGAAATCAGTTAGCTACTACTATTCAGAAAGGTTTATCAAAATTCAAGGCATCAGTATTCAAAAAATAACCACTGAAGTATCAATGTTAGCCGTTTTAACCTGAAGGTAATCCCTAGGGGGGAGGCAACCGGAGTTTTACCTGAAAATCTATTCCGTTACTTTTTTAATCATATCATGTTTAATGTTTAAGCAAAATTTAAAAAAAAATTCAAAGGTGCAGTTACTGAGAAATGTGCGGACAGAGGAACGGATAAGCAGACAAGGGTGAATTTACAGGCCCACACTCCTTTTGGGGGGGACCAATTATGAAATCGGTCATAGAATCTACAAATTTTTGTTTTTTTATGCTTGACATAAATTTTGTTTCCTAAAGATACACTGAGTAGTTTCTTAGATATTGACATTTAAAATGACGTCAATTTTTTTGGCGACACCCTACATTTATAAAATATTAACGCAGTAAACAAGTATTAAGATGTTCTTGCGAATACTTATACAATTATAAACCTGTGTTGAACGTCCGCCCTTGCTTGCATCTTGTCTCTCATGACCGGGTGATTCCGTCTTTTAAAAAAGGTATGACAGGTGAACACACACACACACACACACACACACACACACACACACACACACACGGATAGATAGAGAGATTGTTTATATATGTATGCTTTTATTAGCGATTGGTTGGCATTTTTTACTTTTTTCTCGCTTAAAAGAGAAGTTATTTGCCCTTTATTTATATATAAGTCGCCCCACATTTTGGGACGTATTATTTAATTATTAATTTATCATTACAAATCAAAGGCAACACCTCAAAGGCGGTAAATGACAAAGTTCTCTCTAATTCTCTCTCCTCTGATTTTGAGCGCATGGTACAATGGGGGAAGAGGTGGCTGGTCATCTTTAATGCATGCAAAACCAAGCTTCTATCTTTAAATCATCAACGCTCTCATCCCCATCTGGCATCAATTGAAATGGATGGCTCTCGTTTTGGGGAGGCTCCATGTTTTGATAAGCTTCTGGGTTTGACCTTTACTCTTGATCTGAAATGGAACAAGTACATCAAATCTGTTGCCAGGGACGCTGGGAAAAATGGTGGGATCCTTCTACCGCTCTAGAAGATATCTCACTACTGATGCAATTCTCTATCTGTATAAAAGCCAAGTACGTCCAAGGATGGAGTACTGCTGCCACATCTGAGCAGGAGCTGTTAAAAACAGCCTATCCTGCCTTGACAGAGTACAAAATAGACTTCGTGGTTTCGTGGTGGTGCCCTTTTCTCTCCCCTGCAACCTCTCCCCCACAGGAAAGACGTTGCGAGCCTGTCTTTGTTTTATCGTTATTTCCATGGCAGGTGCTCGTCTGAGCTTCAATCCCGCGTCCCCCCTCGCCAATCTTTCACGAGAAACATCCACCTGGCTGAAACTACTGCCAATAATTTTCCTCACTCTTTATATGTGCCTAAATCGAAACGTAGATTCCATGAACAAAGCTTCTTTCTTAGGATTGCACGCGAGTGGAACTCTCTGTCGATTGCCTGTTTCCCACCTGACTACAACTTGGACGTCTTCAAGTCCAACATAAACAAACTTCTGACAAACCACCCCCTTAAGTAAGACACTCTATCAAACCCCAATACTAATGATTACTACAATACTATCTCATTGATTACTGTACACGCAATAACCCTTATCTTCGGGCCTTTATAAGTGGTAAATATATATATATATATATATATATATATATATATATTTTATTTAAATCTTATTACGTACATAAAAGTTATATATATATATATATTATATACGTACATATACACACACAAACACATATATATATGTTAGTTTCGTAAATGCAAACATGTGTATTAGAATGTAATTAATGATGTTAATCGGGTAATTATGAATATATTCATGATAAATAACAAATTAATTAATAAATAAATAGAACATTTCTTGTAGAATATACCTAAATTTAATAAAAATTGTTATTCCGACTGGACGGGTTTTAGTGAGTTTATATCTAATTTCAAAATGGCATAATGTACGCGTTCGTTAAGGTATTTACAGCTTCTCTTCTAATTTTCGGATTTTTAATCATGTCAAAACGCACTTTATTTTTCTTTTGATGGGTTTATTTTTACAATTTCTCCTGATGAGTTAAGGGAAAAATTGATTCACTAATTGATATAATAATAAAGAGATTGAGTTTGCTCTACGAAACAGATAATGTTAAGAATTTTAAATATCAACTGAATTAAATGAATACAGTGTAAGATGGTCAACATCTCGAACTATGAAATATAGACTTTTGTCATTTATTCAATATATATATATATACATACATGTATATATATATGTATATATTGAATGCGTTTATATATATATATATATATATATATATATATATATATATATATAACTATTTCATTTACTCACATAAATTAATATACGAAAGTATAAATTTAAGCGTAAACTTAAAGTATTTACTTCAAAAGTGGGCAATACGTAGGTAGAGCAAGTTAGTAAATTATAAAATATATATGGCGATTAAGCTACACGTAATATTCCGCGTTTCATCCACTCTATGACTCTTCAGGCTTATGCGCAAATTTTGTGGTTGTCTGTCGTTTTTATATAAGCATCTTCTATTGAGATTTTAGTTAGCCAATCAGCTTTCTAGTATCCACAGCGCCCTTTCTATCAGCCAATGAACATGCACTTATCGGACAAAGGCGTATTTGGCCTTTGGTTGACCTATTCCTTTGTGTGTGTTCTATTTAGCTTGGATATCTAGTTTTTTTACCTGTTTTAAATCTAGGTTAGGGTTTTTTATGTTAGTTTATATATATATGTATATATATATATATATGTATATATATATGTACAGGTATATATGCACATATATATACATATATATACATATATGTGTGATCGTTTATGTATATATATATATATAAATATATATATGATCATTCATTTTCTTACATTCTCTCCCCCAAATATAATTTTATATGTTTTACAGGTGCTTTGTTTTCTTAATTTCATTCACCCACAAAAATTTTCGCAACAAAGACGAAACGTTGATGAACATATAATCTGTTGTTCCTATTTTATCTTTCGATTATTATTACGTTGTGTGTGTGTACGAATATATTCCAAAACGACGTAAATGTTGAATAGTTGGGTTTTATATTCTATCCATATATTCATGTACGTGTAAATGTGTGTATGTATATACGCCGTATCATTTAGTTAATCATCTAGTGTGTATATTTTAACATTTATGCAACAGTTCGAACAGGAAACGATTAACGTGGTCGTATCGAAACAGTTGTATGAATACAGTTCTTATTAACAGGTGTAAATAACACAACAAATTCCTGAATTTTTACGAACATTTATTTTCATGATTTCGGCTGACATCTTCAGGTATTACAACTTCTTTACATCTTGGCTACCTGAGGAAACGTCGCTCCCTGCGTCATGCAGAAACCAAATTCCCCCTTGAGTCGTCCATTTTCTCTGATGTTCAGCTAACGCCTGACTAGAATCTCCCCAAATCTACATCTCATTACGTGTCTCAGACCAACAGCTGATGTAACCTTAGTCTAGTTATTTGTTTATGCAAACCAAAAATCATGTTTACATCTATTTTCCATTTCACATTCCTTCGTAACGATATTATTATTATTTCCTGTCAATCACTTTTTCCTAATCCAATTTATTTATTTTTCTAATCATAATAATTGATCCAGCGACCCGCTGTCACTCGAATCAATCAATCAATTAATAATAATAATAATAATAATAATAATAATAATAATAATAATAATAATGTTTCGATCCTCGACCCTGCTTGCCACAGTTAACACAGATACTATATTGTTATCACAGCCAAAAGGTCACAACATTACACTTCATCGAAATACTATTTCCAAAATTCTCATTATATATATATATATATATATATATATATATATATATATATATATTATCTTTTTTTATCTTATTGCTCTGTTTACCACATTGAGCTCTCATACCCGGATTTCCTCTGGATTTATTCCATTATAACACTATATATATATATATATATATATATATGTATATATATATACACTATCATTTCGGCCCGGCCTAGCCCGGGTTTTTGGATATGTATATTGAGCATAAAAAGCGGTCAGTTTTTTTAAGTTAATATGACCCCTAACCATTTATTTTTTTTAACTCAAATCAAGTTATTAAGTTTGATCCATGGCCAAGTGACCTATATCTAAAATTTCAAGTGTTTATACCCAAAATTGTCAGAAAAGTTTGTTGGGGTCTCTAAGGTCAAATCGTCGAACTTTGAACCCTTAACAGCCAAATTTTTGGCCGAACACGGATTACAACTCTTTTCCCAAATCTCAGTACCCTGTTTATCAAATTTCGAATTGTGAAACTGAAAATTGACAGAGTTATTGCGTAGGAAAATGTACACACACAGACACACAGACACGTTCGCTTTTATAGATTAAACAAAAATATATACGTATACATAAATATATATGGAAACAATTTTGTGTTTACTGTAAACGTTTTACGCAAATATTATGCAAGTATAAATCATGTAGAATATCTGCATGAATATAATCACATGTAATAGTTAACTAAAGATGATCATCCTATAAGAAAACCGAAAAAACCTATTAGGGAATTAATTAAAATGAATGTTTAAAAGACTATTCAAATTTGCTAGATCTTTTGCTAATGAATGCAATTCACCTATCCATATATAAGAAAATTGTATTTCCTTTTTAAATAAATAGAAAAGAGGGTTTTTAATATGAATATCAATACACACACACACACACACACACACAAACGAATGGGAAACATTTAAAAACACATTATTTTTCATAAATACAGATTGTTTGAATTTTGCCTCTTTTTATTTTACATTTTATATTTTCTTATTCTGATTGTGTTAAAATTAAAATAAGATATCATAAAAAATAAATAATCTATTTACGTTCAAAACCCATCGGTTACTTTTTGAAAACCCTGTATTTGATTTATTGTTGAAGAGTTGGATTCTGGTTTTTATACTAAAGATTTGTAGATTTATTCTTGCTGTGAATTCGATGTGTCCTGCAAATGTCAGTTTCTGAACTTGTTTTTGGTATCAGCTTTTTCGAACCTATCTTGCATAAAACCATCATCTCAATCCGAACAGTGCTAAGCGAATCATGACGTAGCCAATGCAAATGGATTCGATATGATAGACAATAAGGCGTCAATTATGCAAAGCAATTGTGTGAATAGCATCAAACTATTAATCTGTGTATTTTTAAAATGTTTGTTTTGACAAGATGACTGAGTGTGACATTCTGTATTTCCAATGCCTCAATTGGATTCAGAATCTTGTTTCCTATGTAATGCTGTCCGGGCACCAACATGTTTTTTTACATATGTATCACCATTTATCAAGGCCAAGAGGCCACTCGAGGATAAGGGTTAAAGAGTGTAAAGTATAAATTGGACAATACAGTAATCGTTAATAATGAAAATTCGGTAAATTTGTTAACTTATATAGAACGGTTCATCAAAAACTTGTTTACGTTAGACTTGAAGACAACCATATTGTAGTCAGCTGCAAAGCAAGAAACGGATGATAATTCCACAGGCGTGCAGTTCTAGGACAGAAGCTTCGTTGTACACCTCATTTGAAAAGCAGAAAACTAATTTAACTCGCTTGTTTTGTTGAACAATGTGCTCCCGAAGATCATCCACGGATGTAACGTGATCTCGAACTTTCTTCCTAACTAATCTCCCTTTTAAAACCTTTATTTTTCCCTACCGGTGATATCATTTCGGATACATTTGTATACACGTATCCGCATTATGTTACACCAAGAGTTTCATTCGAAACGGCCGCCTATAACATGTTTTCATGAATTTATCTCAATTTTGGATGGCAGTGTGTTTTACCAGTAAGTCGTGCACATGGGGAGATATTACATTCTACGCGTTCGTATTGCTAGTAAGTTTAATTACACATTATTTTTGCTGACTGTGGATGATAATATTTTGAATAATACTGGAAGATACTGAAGGACCGATAAACTGATTCTAATCTATTATTTATTTATGTTATGAGAATAAGATAAAAATGTTGTCATCTGAATGATAACTATTGGGTTGTCTAAAACCCGTTTGTTTTTTAATATAATCTTTCAGTCCTAATAAATATTCTTATATATACATATATATGTATGTGTATGTGTATGTGTGTATGTGTATGTGTGTGTGCGCGCGTGTAATAAAATGATGATATTTTCCCCTTTTACTATAGAACATCTCGGAAAGCAATGATACATCCCTATGCAAATATTTCGCACTTACGATTAAAGTTACTGCTGCATTGTCTCCTCGTGTTAAAATAAATATATTTCTTCTCCATTCTAAAAAGATATATATATATAATGAACCCTAGTTGCCCCACTCTTTCAGTTACGTAATCTCACGTAAGCAGTAGCAAATATTTCTAATTCTTCTCACAAACTCCAAAATAGCCAGGTCTTTTTTTATTAAAGTCTTACTTAGCCCTATGACACCGGGAAGATATACAGAAGCTTAGACTAGAAACATTAGACGTTTTATTCTCTGTTTCCTGATCAGTCAAACTGTTATTAGACAATACGACATTTTACGGTTTCTCAACCAACAACTCTACACTGTTAAATATTACTACTATTACTGCTATTGAACTATATTTGGTTTATTATTGTTTATATATTTCATTGTTATTTTTATTGTTTCTATTATTTCGGACAGTTTCATTTTCTGTTTTCTGCTTATTTGTTTCTTATAGCGAATCGTTAAATTCACATTATGTTCACTAAATCAGTGGGGGTAATCACAAAAGCCATTATCAAAAATTCGCTTTGAGAACAATTTACGGTGTGTTCGGGAATCTGAGTGAAAATAAGTCTCCCTAAATTTCCTGTGCTCTCCACTTCTTTTGATAACATTCACAGATTAAGTTGCGTTATCGCAACAGCCCCATATCATTGATTTTTCCTTGGCGGAAACCATTAGTCTTCACTAGAATTTGAGTGACAATAAGCCTCCCCAAAGTCCCAGCTCCATTTGCACTCATCCAGCGGAGGTCTGTCTAGTGCTTTCTCTCCTCTGTCTTTTCATCCTCCTTGACCCTCCTCGATTATTTAGTATGGCGTTAGTTTATGTTGAAAACACACACAATGGAAACAAGAGGGTAAGGGGAAAGCAAGGACACAGGTTAACTTACAATTATAGAGTTTTAGGTTTCATAATTTCATGTGATTCTCCTTTGTGTTCTACGTCGTGTTTTACATCTGCATTTCTATATGTCCACCTTGTGTTGGTAGCTCATGTGTGTTAGTCTCCGCTTTAAAACTTTTCCTTCAGCCGTTCTCATTATTTTTATACGTGGTATCTCTGCAAGCATCCCTCTGATTCCAATCTCTCCTATTCTTTTTTTCAAAGTTTTTCGGTATTGTTCCAAGTGCTCCTACTATCAGTGGTGTTATCTTGACTTCTTCATTTAGTAGTCTGCTAGAACGGCAAATCTACAATCTGGCAGGACTTGTTCTACTTGTTAACTATTATGACATTTTGTCCTTGTGTTTGAATGTGTTTATCCGTTTGTACATCAATGTCTCTTTGAATTTTGTGGCTTGCATTTTAAAGTACTGATTCTTGTTTGTGTTTGCACTATTTGTCAGATTGTTCAAGATGTAGTTGTCCTATTGTACTGCCTTCCCCACTTCATCGTGTCTATTTTTATCTTATTTATTAGCTAGTTTGCTGCATTCACCTATTATATGGTTTACCGTTTCGTCTGTTTGTCCACAGAGTCGGAATTTGTAGTGGATTTGTCGTGCTTATTATTACTCTCCGAGACCGTAATTGAGTAAGTCCTGTTAAAGGTAGGTAAGTGCGGATTTCGAGTTTTTCTTATGTCTTATTGTTAATACAGCTGAAACCTTTCTGGAAATGGGAATAAAGATGTGCATCTGTTACTGGCGGGTTATTACATCATAAAATATCATTAGAGCTCTCGTATTACATTATTTTAGTTATTTAAAATATTTTTCTTATTAAGATCAATTATTATTATAATACTAAATTCGCAACACTTTAATTTTAATGGTATATATATATATATATATATATATATATATATATATATATATATATATATATATACACACATATATATATGTGATACATTCTAAAAGTAAAGCCTGCGATTGTATTATGGCGCCGAACATACCAAGCGAAATTGCAAATTTCATTGAAGTCATTATCCTTTAGATCGATTTATTCGATTATATTCATTTGTTACTAAACTAAATAGAATAAAATGATAAAAGTGTCGTTCTAAGGAAAACAACACTACAGCTTTATTTAAAAGTATTCATTGAAAAAATCAAGGTAAGTTGATTATGTAGTAGAGCTAACATCGATTCAATGTAACAGCGTTCAGCGTCAATCATCGCCTCGATACGGGTCCGCAACTGGGAGCATGCCTTTTCCAGAGGCGGCGGAGGGAAATCGGCAAATACTCTGTGGATGGTGGCGATCAGACTGCCTTTGGTGCTGTGGGAGGAATGTTGTTAGTGTTCTCGACATATAACCAATCGAAGAGGTTCGGCGTGTTAAGGTCTGAGGAGGAGGGGGACCATTGGAGTAGTGTACAAAATTGTAGCATTCCGTCTAAATCCAAGCTTGAGTCTCTTTGGACGTGTGGGCCGGCAGCGAGAATCTTGCTGCCACGCCCATAGTTTGCCAATGACCACCTGATTGCACCAGGGGATTACCACACTCTTCAACACATCCAGGTACATTTTGGTGTTGACTTTCAAGTCGACTTCGAAAATATGATGTGGCACGATGTGGCCCTCACTTGAAACCACACCAAATACCATAACCGTGACTGGGAACTTCGTTGATCTATGCCCCAGACGCTGAATCTTCCGGATTAGCATTTTAAGGATTCTGGCAATGGTCTTAACTTGGATCGGTAGAGAGCATGGCTTGTACAGCGGTGCATCTCCGCTCTTGCACGCTGAACTTTCAAACATGATAGAAGGCTCCTATCGCTTTTAGGATTTGTACACAACTGGCCAACTAGTAGATGGTCTGCAACAAAAATTAAAACCGACTTTCATCAAACGGAAATTGAACCATGACGTCTTTACATGACTGAGGATTTTAACGTTCCATTTAGTAGAAATAAGGTGAAAAACACTAGAGAAACATTCATAAATCTCACGAGTAAAAAGAAAATGCTGATGTGCCAGAAACCGTTTGTTAAATTTCGAAAAATATATTTTATTATAAGAGATGCTACTAAATCTGATATGTCGAAGATATTTGACAATGGCTGAGTAAACACCGTAGTTGAACAAGATGCTGTTTTACAATCAGAAAATTCGCACCTATTCTCAATTTTCAAAATAGGTCGTTGAAAATGAATTGCATAAAGCCGGTTATGTTTTTCAACGTCCTGTTTGAGTTCTTGTCGAAAGAAGCAAAAAATAATAAAAAAGATTATTTAGCTAACCTAATATTTTAAAACATTTTTCACTTTAATTTTTATTTTTTATTTTTTTTACATTTTCACCGCAAACAGGGCACATTGCCACTTTGATGTAGGGGGCTAGGATCAGTGACCTAAGTTGCAGGATTACTATGTAGAGAGTTTAGCAGCAAGGTATCTGCTCACATTACACTTGAATTTCTGCATGTCACTACAGTTTGAGAAGCAGGAAACCGGAAGAGAATTCCAACGTCTTTCAGATGTGGGGAAGAAGCCTTGAAAGTAAAAGGTTTTCTTACATTTAGAGATCTCAACTGTGTAGCTGTGTGACTTCGCTGCTTGTCGGGTTTGTCGCGGGTATTTTCGTCGAGGGAGTACAAAGGCTTGTAGTTCGCCCGGGCATCCATCCTGAAATACTTGTAAACAGGCAGAGGTATGCAATATTTCGTCGGTGGCACAGGGGCTGAAATTTAGATGACATTTCGGGACTAATTAGGTTGGGGACTCTTTTTTGGACCCTATCCAGGAGTGAGAGACAAATAGAAGATGTACCAACCCAAGTTTGACAACAGTACTCCATACATTGGCAGATGGTGGCTTTGTAGAAGTACATGATACTTTCAGGCGTAAGTAACTTTCTAGCACGATAGAGAGAACCCACCTCATTTACAGCAGACTTAGCAATAATCTCGATGTATCTATTCCAACTCATGTTTCCTGTGAATACTAAGCCAAGGAGCTTGAACGAAGTGCTCTCAGGTAAAGTATTACTAGCTATAGCTATTGGTGGTTCGTAAGGTTTCATGTAATTATAAAAGAAACGAGCTTTGTCTTGGCAGCGTTGAACGTGACCATCCATTTTTGACCCCATTCCACTACAGACTGAAAGTCTTCTTTTCAGGTTTCGACCATTAATTTAGATATGTGCTCATTAGTTTTCTCCACATGCCTGCAACAGAGCATGGTGTCGTCGGCAAATATACCCATCTTAGAGACAATTTTATCAGTTAAGTCATTTGTGAATATCAGAAATAATAAAGGTTCATGGGTCGATCTCGGAGGTACACCCGCATTTATGCCATATTTTTTGGACGTACAACCATCGAGGACAACCTGGATTCTTCTCTCATTAAAGAAGGATGTAATTATGCTAAGCATTTATCCAGTTATACCATAGGATTTTATTTTCATGAGAAGACCATCGTGCCATACCATGTCAAAAGCCTTAGATATATCTAGGGCTACTGCCCTATCCACCCTTGACACTTGATGTATGTAGTGGCCCTTACTATGAATAATTCTAAATGACTGAAAGTAACAAAATAGGATATAAAAGTATGCCTCAGGTGGTAGACTAACCGGTATAACCTGAATATATATTATTACTCTACATATGTCAGTGCGAAGAGTTAATCATTCACTCTATAAGATACTTGTATAATTAATAGGACATAAAAGAATGATAGACGTGGGGGACAAAACGTGGTTATACGATACAAAAGCTAAATCAGCGTGATCAGGTATTTGCTCGTATATGTACTGTATTTCCATTATTGATTCAGGACAAAGAAAGCGGAAAGTAAAAGACAAAATAGGAAAAGAAGAAAAGAAAAAGTCGTTGTTTATAAGAGGAGGTTGTGGGTAATTTATCGATTATCGTGACTGAAGACTACGGGAGACCTTTAATCGAAACGCGATCACAGTGGTGTAGCTAGTCAATATATATATATATATATATATATATATATATATATATATATAATAGCAAACAGTTAATAAAACATGGTAAAAAGCACTTTCAAAAGAGTTAAAAACATATTTAATCTGAAAGAGAAACACTTGATAGTTCTTAATCCGCGGAGTTTCGAAGAAATACTTTCCTTCTCATCAGAGGGTAGGAATTAGCAAAATGCGGGATCGGATTTTGCATACAAAAGTATTTGATGAAGCTACAAGTAAGTCAAAGATCTTACTTGATAACATAAAAGTGAAGCAGAGGAAATATGGTGAAGAAATAGGTGATTACACGTTAATATATATATATATATATATATATATATGTATATATATACATATATATATATACATATACATAAACATATACATATATATATATATATATATATATAATATGTATATGCTATAATGCTCCTTATCTTGAGTTGAGTGTATTGGGAAGTGATGCACAATATACCATTGACGTATTAAGCGATACTCTTTGTGTAAATAAATCGAGCTTAGGTATTCGGATTATGTCAAAACACCGTTATCCACGATTGGCGTAATGGCTCAAACCCTTGACTCTCGTACGGGCGGGCGGGTTTCGATCCTGGCTTGAGGTAGTTGCCTATCTAGCCGCACTGATGAGCTGTGCTACAGCGAAACAGTACCGTATTTGGATGGCTATATATATATGTATATATACATGTGTGTACATTTATATACATATACGCACACACATACACACACACACACATATATATATATATATATATATATATAACTACTTCATTTATTCACATAAATGTAATATACGAAAGTATAGATTTATGCGTAAACTTTAAGTATTTACTTCAAAAGTGCTCAATACGTAGGTAGAGCTAGTTAGTAATTTATAAAATATATATGGCGATTAAGCTACACTGAATATTCTGCGTTTCATCCAACTATAGGATTCGTCAGGCTTATGCGCATAAGCCTGACGAATCCTATAGTTGGATGAAACGCAGAATATTCAGTGTAGCTTAATCGCCATATATATTTTATAAATTACTATATATATATATATATAAGAAATTGAATTTAATCTGTAAATTAGAATTTACAACTGATTTAGTATTCGACAAGGAATACAAGTTTAAAAATTTACTTTATTCTATGCAGTTTCAAAGAATGTTTCTTACCCTTTTCTTCTTCAGCGTGCCTGGATTTCCTTTGGAATATTGTTTTTACATAAACATTTCTGGAACTTTCATACAAGTATGACTTCTTTCCTAATTTGCACTTTTCAATATATTTACTAACCAGCAAAATTCATAGCCTGCTTATGGCTAATTACTTTCTCCTGAAGACCATTCTTTTAAACATCATTGAATAATGAAATCCTTGAACGTGCATTTCTTTGAGGAATAATATATTTGTTGTAAATTTTAATTTACAGCAAATTTATTATTCAACAAAGAAATGCAATTCCTCATATGAATGCTCTATCTGGAATATTGATGTTTTTATCGGGTTAGAATTTTCGTGGAAATATTAATATTTATACTCGTTTTAAGTTTACAGAATAATTAATTTGGACATTCGGGAAAAAAACCTTTTTGAATATATATATATATATGTGTGGGTATGTATATAATACCTGATTCTGTTAAGGCACTACATAATTACAGCTGTAGCACATAACTACAGTAGAAGATAATACTTTATATTGTATTAATTTAGTGAATTTTGAATTTACTAATTAATTGTCTATTAAGTCTGTAACTATTATTCCTTGGAGTTTGATATTTATCGAGAAACAAATCAGTAATAGTAACAAAGCTTGTATTTATTATGCAAACAACCTTGATATATGCATATATATATATATATATATATATATGCCATTTGATTTTCCTTTAATAAAGGTGTCACCACTTATCATGATTCGAAGGCCACTCTGTGAAAAGTGTTCATAAGTGTACACTAGTAATCAGGCCAACAGTGCAGTAATCAAGAGTAATGGGAATTTGGTATAATTTGATTATTTAAGCGATCGACTCAACAAGAACTTATTTACATTAGACTTTAAGAGGATCACAGTGCAGTTAGCTGAAAAGCAGGCAAGCGGGACAGGTTTCCACACGCGGTCGGTTCTAGAAAATAAGCTTTATTCAAGGCATCTTCGTTTAGATTCAGGTACAAATAGATAGTGGTCGAAATTTGTGATAAGGATTGTAGCTAGGCGAGTATTTTTTTATGAAAATTCATCAAGGGGTTCATAGGTTCAAGCTCGAGAGAACACATGCCGTGAAAATAACGATATAGCATAACGTTTATTTTGTGGGAGAGACTTTGCATGGAAAAGAAAAGAGTGTTACCTTTCGAAGTCGATTCCGAACTCTTGCCCAGATGTGGAAACGATACTCGAGCCTAGGAAACACTTGGCTCTTATATAGGTAGACGATAGCATCGGGAGTGAGATATCTACTGGATATAACAATTTGTTCTGCAAAATGGCTTTGATGCTGTGGCTTTTTTTCAGATAAGAAGTGAAGAACAGACCCAAATATATATATATATATATATATATATATATATATATATATATATATATATATATATATATATATACTAGCATTTCAGCCAGGCGTTGTGCCCCAGTGTTTGGAGGTGTATGTTAAGCAACAAAAAAAAAGGCAGGTTCGAACCCGTACCGCGAAGGAGGAAAAGAATAGAAAAAAAACGTGACGTCTTTGCTGTTACGACCACTGCCAAACCGGAGGTGACCTAGGTTTGAATTAAGGCTAGATAATCGAAAAGAGGGGATGATTTTCAATGATATCGGCGGAAAAAGCGACTCCTCCCTGAAGAAAAGTGCCAAGTTGAAGGTGAAGAAAGTAATGTTTTTAGCCAATTTTTCGATATTTGTCGGCTGAAAGGTCGAGCTTCAAAACAATACTGATCTTGTGAAAATCCGTCGCCTCTGTCGAAAGTTTTAGCCAGAAAGGCAAACATACATACATACATTTATATATTGGTAGCTCAAATTTTCGACCCATACCAATTAAAAAGAGTGCCCTATCTCTGAATAACCTTTATGTAAAATTTCAAATGTTTAGACTAGAAATTGTCTGAGTAAGAATAAGAAAAGTAAGAGTAAGAAAATAGAGAAAGAGAAAAAAGAAAAGAATAATAATGATAATGTCGTTCATCAAATTTCGTTTGCGTTTGTTTAAAACACCGCGTCAGCTGATATTTGGGCTTCACGATGAATGCCTTGGAAAATCACTTCTGATTAATGTTGAGTTTTAAAACAAATTGCAGCGATTTAAAATGGTGGCCCCAATGTTATCGTAAAGCGAACTCATTAATAAGAAAGAATCTAAATTTCCGAGGTACCCTAGGGCTAGAACTGGGGGGGGGGTCATTCGATCTATAGTCGAATGCTCTCACACCAAGCTATATCACCAGATTATAACAAATCTGTTTTTTTTAACGAGAAATAATTTAGTACTGATTTTTATGCAAAACAAGGAAAACAAATGACAATGACTGAAATATTTTATAGCTTTAAAATGTGTTAAAAATAGGCTCTGGATGATAGAATGGTTTCTTTAACCCGTGCTTTTAGTGAAAAATGTAACATAGCTTACTACACAATTCAGGTCATTATCTTTCTAAAAAGGCTTCATTTATTAAATTTTTATCAGTAGTCACTAAGATTTGGAACTTATAAAATTGCCCCAAAAGATGTTATGCATGTATATATATATATATATATATATATATATATATATATATACATATATATATATATATATATACATACATATATATATTTAAATAAGGGAGTAGTCACCAACAATGTGTATTTTTTAACATTATTTTATTATTCCGTGTCTTGGTTTTTCATTGAGAATTATGTTTGGATCATTGTAATAATGTTTTTAAGTTATTGAAATCGTTTACGTACGTTTCAGACGGTCTGATGCGTCCTCGTCAGAAATTATTTTCAAATGTGTAAAAATGGCGATTTTCGTTAGTTTGAAGTTTTTCCAAGGGGTGGAGGCTTGTAAGTGTTTATTATACATTGGTATGCTTTTTTTTCTTTTCTTTTTTTTTTGTTAAGGGAGATTTTGACCTGGCTGTAGTCGGTCAGTCGCAATTTCTTTCTGCTAATGTGTTTTTTCTTTTCCTTTCCTTTTGGGGCGGGGTAGGGTGTGTGTGTGTGTGTGTGTGTGTGTGTGTGTGTGTGTGTGTGTGTGTGTGTGTGTGTGTGTGTGTGCGTGTGTGTTTATGTGTGTGTGTGTGTGTGTGCGCGTGTGTGTTTGCTTTTATTGGTTTGGGAATGTGTATATTTTGGGGTCATTTGCTTTCTTAGGAAGGCGGCTGTGATCCGAGGTCGTTACTAATGTGTATGCGTAGGGAGGGGGGACTGGCTCTTCTGAAGTAAGGGTGGGGATGCTTTCATTCTATTTTGATATTTATTTTTTGGATTCTTGGATTTTAATATTGTGATTTTTTCCTTTTAGTCTTATATTATGTTTGTTTAGAAAGAGGGGTGTATTTAAAATAGGGGATTTTTTTTTTTTAATGTTTCTATTTATTTGTCTCCCCATGTGAGTATGGCTAGACCCAGGATCGGTTGTTAGTGTAGGGAAGATTTTGTTCCCCAGAGGGGGGTATTGGGGGGTGTAGGTATGGGGGGGATGATAGAAGGGAAGATAGTCGTTTCAGTCATGAGGGGGTTCTCCTCCCCTGACTGAGGAGGGAGCGAAGTGTTGGAACAGATATTATACTACGGTTCTAGGTGTCTCCTAGTGTTGTTGGTTTCGAGGTTAAGTAGGGTTGGTATTGTTCAGTGTGTTGTATTAAAGGTAGGGGTGTTATGTCTGTTTGTGGTTGTATGCGCGCACGTGTGTGTGTTTTAATGTGTCGATTCTGATTTAAGTGTATGTATGTGTATGTGTATGTGTATGGGTGTGCATGCGAGTGTACCTTGCATTTCATGTTTTTGTGTGATGGTATTAGGTTCTGTTCAGTTCAGGAGTGAATTTGGTGATGAAGTTTTTTTCTTGTGTAAGTAAATAAAAATAATTGTCTGTTTGGAAGATTGGCATTATTTTGAAGCTGTTTCCACTGCATGTGTGTACGTGTTTTGAAACATAGAGTGTCTGCGCATCAGACCGTCTGAAACGTACGTAAACGATTTCAATAACTTAAAAACATTATTACAATGATCCAAACATAATTCTCAATGAAAAACCAAGACACGGAATAATAAAATAATGTTAAAAAATACACATTGTTGGTGACTACTCCCTTATTTAAATATACATCTTTCTTTCGTTGGAATTTATTAAAGCTACATGAAAATTTTCAGGGCTTTTTTTAAGAATACTATTCTATGGTTAAAATGTTATAATAATTGGTATAAAATAAGCTATGTTATCAAACTAATAATATATGTCTGAATTTGCCTATATTTGTATATATAGTATAGTATATATTGAGCACGTACTGAGCTAATGCAAACTAGTTATGTCACAAGGAGAATTCCAGTGGCGACAAAACCAAGTGCTAAAAGAATTAGCTGAAGCTGTCCAGTTCATTTAAAACAGGAGTAAATGATAAACGCCCAGAACAAGCAGACAAAGTTCTACGCAGCAAGAGGCAAAGACGTCTGGCCAAAAACCAACATCATGCCCAAGCCCTGTAAGCAAACTCTTCTGATGGCAGCTGATAATTGAATGTATGTTGTAGATCTGTCACAGTAGAGCACTATCCATAAATTATCGGCAAAACTAGATTAAGACCGCATTTAGTGCTCCACTCTCAGACAGCAAAAGAGATCCTTCTGATTTAACTAACAGTGACATATGAGAACAGAATTGATTAGGCCCATCAACTTAATATCTTAATTTTACTAATTTTACGGTGGTTAAAACATCATTCAATTGATATATTGTTAGTTCTCTTGATTTTCGGGAATTACAGAAGGACAGCCACGAAAGACTGGGAAACACTCAAAAAGACTAGTCATATGCCTTGTGAGCTAGCAACCCACCTTGTCTCAAAATTTGCTACAGATTAAAGAAAGAAAAAAAAATGCTTCCAAGACTCACCGAAAGGGGAAGAGAATGATGAGTCCATCGGTGACCCTGACAACGACCACATGAAATTTTCATGTGTTTGTGGAAGGACAATATCAACAGAAAGAAGCATGAAAATCTCTAGAATAAAGAAAAGATGCTTAGCTGCTCATCTGCATGAGCAGCAGTACGCTGCGTCAGCAGATAAATCGTTGGAAAAGTAAAATCAGGATTTAAACCACGGTGCCGCGGACATCCACGCTCTCGACACAGATGATAACTTGATGCAAGCCTTTGATACCAAGCGTGTTAAGCTACACTTGCCACTAGCTAATGCCAAAGATGAATGGGAGCAACTTAGTAACCTTCTTGTTACAAAACTTGACACCGTATTAGGGAAAATCGCTCTTTATAAAAAAGTTAGAAATGTATAGACATCGTTTATAAAACCTGCAAAGACACCATAGGGATACCAAAGGCTAGAGAGAAAAATCCTCCTCAGAAATCCAGACATCAACGCTAGATGGAAGAAATAAGGGTGCAAAAATAATCTTCGTAAGCAAGTGAAAATGCCTAAGATGCTTAAAGACAACACCAACAGGCACTATAGCGAAACCTGAAATCAAAGCACAGCATCCTCAGTAAAGTAAATCTGCCAGAGAAAAGGAGGAACAAACGGAAGAAGACACACAGTTTTGTCAAGGGCCTTTCCAGTTCGCCAGGTCATTATTCGAGCAGGCAAAATCAGGAACCTTGACTTTAGCAAAGGAAAAACTAGAGCAGCACTTCAGGGAAACATATTCAGACCCCAAAACCAAACCATCAAGCAACATCCCTGGTCAGTGAAACTTGGTAAACCAAGAAAAACGTTCAATGAAAAACTCACAACTATAAAAGAAGTGACAAAAATAGTCAAGAAATCAAGAGCAAAATCAGCACCAAGGCCAAACAGAATATAATACCGCCTTTACAAGAAATGCCTAAAGGTTCTAGCATGGCTCCATAAACTTATGATGGCAGACTAGAACAAGAAGATCAGTGCACACTGGAGATGTCTACATTAAAAATGAACGGCTCCAGCTCTATCAACCAGTATAGACCCATCTCATTGCTCAATATTAAGGGGAAAATATTTTTCTCTGTAATGGCTGCCCGGCTGACCATTTACCTTCAGAAAAATGACTACTTAGATGTGTGTATGCAAAAAGGAGGTATTCCAGGAGTTCCTGGGTGTTTAGAGCCTTCTACTATGATCTGGGATGCAATTAAGAAAGCCAAAGTAGAAAAGAAAAACCTTGATGTCATAAGGCTGGATTTGGCAAATGCCCCTGGGTCTGTCCCACAGGGAATAATTCAGATGTCCCTTAAAACACATCATATGCTGCCCAACATTCGTGAAATGCTAAAGATATACTTTGCTGGCTTTCTGATGAGATTTTCAGCAATAGAATACACAACCAGCTGAATCAACTTCGACGTTGGCATTGCAATGGAATGTGTCATCTCCCCAATAATTTTGTGCTGTCAATGGAAATCAAACTAAAAAGAGCTTCCCATGATGCAGGATTAGCAGACCTTTACAATGGGTACCTGACAACTCTCTGAAGGCCTTGCAATATACTGAGTAGACTGCACAAGGCTGTTGCAGCTACTGGAGTGAAATTCAAACCAAAAATATCAAGAAACCTATTCCCTCGAAAAGACAAAATTGTAGAGGCAGTAACTTTCAATATAGCCAACCTGCACATCGCGACTGTTTCGAAACGGTAAAAGGCCTTGGAAGGTTGAATGATAACTCTCTAAAGGACACAAACAGGGCGAAAGAAACCAGGAAAATGGCAGAAGGACTCGAAAGTATCGAGGAATGTGATTTACCAGGCAAATTCAAAGTCTGGTGTCTGCAGTATTTTCATTCCAAACTCCTGTGGCCACTGCAAGATACAACAAAGTGGAAGCAATCGAAGTAAAGTTCAACAATTGCCTGGGGTCCCAGCATGTCTCACAGGCATTGCATTTGACTAATAACAGCCAGAGCTAAAACTCCCTTTTAAATCTGTTCTCGAAGAATATAAAGCAAAAAAAGCAAGATTGTTCGGTATGCAGAAGACTCAAATCATCCATTTGTGAAATCTCTCACACCAGAACTGAAGACAGGTAGGAAATGGAAGGCCAAAGAAGCTATCGAATCAGCGAAGAAACGCTTGAGGATTAGAGCGATGATGAGGCACACGCAGACCAACAGACAGGGTCTAGGATTATTCAAAGTGAAATAGTGGTTCAAGACTAATAGAAAAGCAAAAAGGGGCATGGTGATTCCAGAGGTCAAAAAAGAAGAAAATCAAAGGGCCCAGAAAGCAGTGCAACAAAGCCAACAAAGTCAGTTGACATCTTTGGAAAGTGTCCTCCAAAGAAGCCTCATTTGGAATGACTTGTGGCACATGGCCCCTGCTCAGAATAAATTTCATCATCAAATGTTTACCTCGTGAAGTAGGAAATATCTGAAGATTACTACGCAATAATCCTTATCCCCAAGTGGCTTCCGGGCCTTGATAAGTGGTGACGACCATGTGATAAAAAATCCCCAGGTAATTTTCGGGTATATTTTTTCTCAAATGTTTTCCTTGTAATGCATTGAAAATTGAAATAGAACAAAAGGTTTATTTGATTTTAAACAAAGCTAAATTGTATCAGTTCGTCGTTAGTATACAACATGCTACTTCAAAGTTTAAGAAACAGTTGAAAATATTCGAGGATTGGTAGGTAAAATGGGAAAATGATATAAAAATAAAATATTACGTGCCTTTTTTCGATGAATATTCAAATTTAATTTTAATTATATAAATTTGGTGGGTTATTAAATAGATTTGCTTTGCTGTAAAAAACAAACAAAAAAAAACAAGATGCAAATAATAGCAATTAGCGGGGCCTGCGGAAATTCCACAGGGGAATCATTCATGGCGTCTGCCTGCTTCCCTCCGGACTACAACTTGGATGTCTTCAAGTCTAATGTTAACAAATTCCTAATGAACCGCCCCCCTAATTAAACACTTCATAAAATCTCCTCACCAACGTGATGTACTTACAATAACCCTTATCCCTGAGTGGCTTCCGGGCCTTGATAAGTGGTGATCACTGTGTAAAAAAAAAAAAAAAAAAAAAAAAAAAATAGAGATGATCTGATATTATTGTAAGTCTTGTTAAAACTGTAAAAGTATTTATCTCAGCTAGCAAGGACGCCCAGCGTAGACAAGTCGTTTACTACGCGTAAATATGATATTTTAATTTTTTGCAGATTTCGAATATTTCGAGTTCATGCTCTATCGATTTTTATATATTATAAATTTGCGATTTCAAAAATAAAAAATATATCCATATGACTTTGGTGCATCAGCTATAATCGAAACCGAAACCAAAATTTAGGAGGAATTCTTGATAAAATTATTTAATGCAAAAAATATAGATCATTGGAGTTCCATCAGCTATAATCGAAATCGAAACCAAAACTTATGAATAATTCTTTGTAAAATTATTTATAAGAAAATAAATGACTTGAGCGCTATAAATTATAATCGAAACCAAAACTTAAACTCATGAAGAATTCTTGGTAAAATTATTTATTATAAGAAATGGGAATCCATAATTAAACAATAGTCACTCGGATGTAATCGTGGCATACAAAATAAATAACACACACGCTATCATATTAATATATAGTATTGTTAAATGCCATAAAAACCACGTTCCTTTCCAACTACTAACCCTAAGTACGGGTGGCAATACAAAAGATATAGCAATTACATATGATTTTATGATTTTGCTAATCGGCTTTAGAAATAGAGGTAAACATTACTAAACTGCTTAAAAGGTTATAATGTACCGAAATAAGATTAGTTTACATTATATTTATATGCACAACTGAACCCCCATTATAAATTCTAAAATAACGTTGTAGTGTCCTCTCACATAATCGCCTAAAACGTAGGATCTCATATGTTTTGAGTATTTTAAATGTAAATTTTTAAAAAGTTAACAAACTTCTCAATGTTTGCTCTTCCAAAGTTTTGATAAACTTGTGAGATTTTCATATATAGTTTCAATTGTACCAAAACCAAACAAAATATAAGGAAACATGAAATATTTGAAAGGATGTGGTGATCATACAAAACTAGCACCAGTAAAAAAAATATAAGCATGTTAAGCTTTGATACTAAAGTGTGAAGTCTCTAATACACACCATATGGCCATTTATCAAATAAGTGCGAAAAGCTTTTTTAAAATATGTGATATTGTGATATTGAGTATGTGAACTCTAGAATATTTACTTTGCTTACAATAAAAGCTAATAAAAACAAATTAAATTGAGTTTGGAGAGTTTGGGGATTTCTATGTGTCCATAAAGTGCCATAAAACTTTAGTTATTTCAGAAGAAGCCCCAATGTACAGCTGGCGCAATCGAAATTTAACTTGCTCAGAGCATTTAAAACTTGTTAATAATCATATGAACTCCCTCAGATGAGGGCACGCGGGCATTTTAGCGAATAGATGCGAACGGTTACAAAGGCAATAGGAAAGTTATAAACGACCAATAAATAGAATAAAATAAACTCTGCTAATCAATCTTAAATCTGTAAATGAGGTTTATAACTTATTCTGTTGCACTTCTCAGTCCTATGTTGTGAAGGAAAAAATTCTAATAAAAATAATAAAAGCAATTTTTGCTTGTCTCATTTTTTTTTTTAAATGTTTAAAAATCGGTTTGGACTCGGAAATTATTTTTCCGATTCCGATACCCTAAAAGTTCCGATTTTTCCGATTCCTGATTCCAATTAATCGCCTCAAGACTAATATATATATATATATATATATATATATATATATATATATATATATATATATATATATATATATATATATATATATAGGTTTAGTGGTTATATACATATATTCGAATTAAAAATTTATTGTTTGACAAAAGGAATATATAGAAGGGGGTATGCTGATTTCCTTAATCCATGGATTTTCAATAATGTCTCATATCATCAGAGGAAATGAAATGCGGTTAGCAAAATGTTCAGCTGTGAATATACACTATTTTGCTTTTCAGCACAAATATTGAAAATAGCTTTTTGAGTGGTGAATGATAATTATATGGAGATAATTATAGAAAAAGGGAATTTGATATAACCTGGGCAGTCCATTATCGGAAGGAGTACGCAGAATATTGGTCCAGGGGAGAAGGTAGTAATCCCATACAACAAAAAAGCGTGGTTGCTCCTTATTAATTTTCCGAAAGGCATACAGGGCAGCCGTATTCGTTGGTGCGTTGAGTGTGTTTTGGTAGATGTAATCCAAAATCTTTTTAGGTAATGACACAGTATATCAGGTGTTGGATGGGTATACCATTCGATTGTATATATCCCCGTGGGTAATAGAATTTGAGCATTGAATTATGTATGCCATGAACCTCTAAATCAATAGTATGGGTAGCAGAATAATCCGGGAGATTAGCTTCTGGTGTGAATCCAGTAATGTGCTGGTCAGCTTTCTTAGTGATAATGGGTGATGGAAGACTTGTATATGAGGGAAAGAGGAGGGTAGGGTGGAGTGGAGATGGTAAAGCGAGAAGGGGGGTTAAGATTGGGCGAGCAGGCAAGTGATTAATGGAGTTTTTCCGAGGGAGAGGGGCTTGTATTTTAGTATTCGGTAAAAGTATTGACTTCTTGATTTAAGATTCAAATAGGAAATGGAGATTTTTGTGATTTTAAATGGAATTGTGCATGAGATGGGGTTGGCGTGCTGCTTTGCTGAGCGGATAAGTGGGTTAGATGGAGGGGACGAGTCATGGTCTGAAGTTTTGGAATGCCTGGAGGATTTCTTATTTAAGTGATTTAAGGTTGGGTGCTTTTGATTTTGAGGGGATATTTAAAAGTAACTTAATTAACTGAGATGCAGTTTGTTCCTTACGCTTGTTGTTGTAGTGTGATCTGATTTAATTAAATTTATTTTAAGTGTATATATTTCTGTTTGAAGGCGATCTATGGATGAGTTGACTTTGCTGTTCGTTAGATTAGAATCGATGTTTGGGTGAATGCTTTATATACTGTGGTTAATTAGCTATTTTTATAATGGGGACTTGATGCAGATTCGGAGCTGGGCGTGAAGTTGTCCAAATGTGGTTGAATTTAACTATTTATATAATGATAAACTGTATATCCATCTGCCAACCCTAAGCATAAGCGCAGATATAAGCATATATATATATTTATATATATATATATATATATCTACAGACACACATACATACGCACAATATTGATCTATTGAGCTTCTCTTTTTGGCTAGTATCGCCCTGAAACTATTACTTCAAGTAATATCTATCAGAATTTTTCATCTGATTTTTAATCAGCGTCTTACCTCGATTATATATATATATATATATATATATATATATACACACTTTTTGTATAGTCGTTCACTATATATAAATATGTTACAGCTATAGTCTTACAATATTTCATAGATATACTTACCTCGTGTGTGTGTGTGTATATATATATATATATATATATATAGAGAGAGAGAGAGAGAGAGAGGGGGGAGAGAGATACAGAGAAAAAAGAGAAAGAGAAAAACGGAGGACGACAGAAAAGGAGGGAAAGATGTGCATTATGTATTAATCTATTTTCATATTTATTAATCATGCCATTCTTTGCGACGGTGTTATTAATACATAAAAAATCGTGTAGGTTTGTTTCACCTGGTTAAGCAGTAGCATTGGAAAAATCAGCTACTGTCTTATATTGGGAATACAATTAAACCACCTGTGTGTGTATTTACTTAGGCAAAGTCGTTTTTGTGTGAGATTTTAATAGAACTAAACCAATGTCATCCAACAGAAAAGCCCAGTAAGAAAAAATCTTTAATGAGGGTTCAGAGAGTTGATTGCTGACAGCAGATTTCATGTTCTGTGATATGTCGGCACAATTGGCAGAATTTACGCCTTGCATAAGCGTAACTCGAGCGTTCTGACTTGCCCACCAATGAGGAGCCAAATGAAAGGAAATTGTATCCATGTCTTTCAATTGCACAATTTCTGTGGACTACAGTGTTTGTCTAATTACAGTGAAAATTTATACATATAATATCTCACATTAGCAGTTACTGTGAGAGGGATGTGTGTGTGGTGGGATTTTTTTTCTTTTTTTTGCAAAATATGTCAATGGCAATTTGAAAACGATAAAAGTGCATCTCGATGTATTGCTTGTAAATGACATAAAATTCAGGGAACCAACGACTGCGTTCAGTTTAAAACGGCCAACGTTGTCATTATTTATTTTTCTGATAAGAAATGGAGAAAAACACACGGGAATTTATATAGAGAATTCAAAATGGACATGATGCGTCAATCGCATAATTTATTGTCCGCCAGGGACACCACAGTTTTGTCTGCCATTTCGTTAATAGAAATTTCTTTTTATGATATACAAACACATACACACACATATATACATGTATATGTATATATATATATATGTATATACATACGTGCAAGAAAATATATATATATATACATATACATATATATATATATATATATATATATATATATATATATATATATATATATATATATAAGTTAGAAAAGCATTTCTTCCAAGGCATGAAAATTGTTAAACAAAATGTCTTTACAATAGGCTTTAAAAATAAAGGTACGAGATTCAATTTAAAATTTATGTATCTTCAAAGTGCACTTTTATAAATTTTACAAAGTAACGTACAAAAATGTAATTTAAATTGAATCAAAAAATTACCTTGGATTTATTTTATGCAATGTACATTCTGTTGCGCTTGAAAAAATAATTGAAAATTTTATATCTGTATCATGAATTGTTTGATGAAAGATAATGTTTTTAAATTGCAACAAAATGTTTTGCAACCCCCTCTTTGTATTATTAGAGGTCTGAGCATTCTCTCTCAGTTTATATTTCTCCTCACACCACAACTCATTTTTGCAACCCCCTTTTTGTATTATTACAGGTCTGAATATTCTCTCTGTTTCATTTTGTATTTCTCCCCACACCACAATTCATTTTTTGCAGCCCCCTCTTTTTCATACATGGCTTAATAATGAGAAGATCTAAAATTTTTAACAAAAGCTTTAAAATAAATTTTTTAGATAAATTTATTTTAAAACTTCTTTTAGAATAAAACATCTTAAAAATTTAATAAGGAACATATTTCATATAGGTTTCATTAACAAATATTCAGTACATAACGAGAAAAATGGAGATGAAAATTTCAAAAGGAGTGCATAACTGGTTACGGTTAATAGTAGTCCTAATAGAATAGTAGTCCTTATACAATAGTAGGACTAATATAATAGTAGTCCAAATACAATAGTAGTCCTAATACAATAATAGGACTAATACAATAGTAGTCCTAATACAATATTAGGACTAATACAATAGTAGTCCTAATACAATAGTAGGACTAATACAATAGTAGGACTAATACAATAGTAGGACTAATACAATACTAGTTCAAATACAATAGTAGTCCTAATACAATAGTAGGACTAATACTATAGTAGTCCTAATACAATAGTAGGACTAATACAATAGTAGTCCTAATACAATAGTAGTCCTAATACAATAGTAGGACTAATACAATAGTAGTCCTAATACAATAGTAGTCCTAATACAATAGTAGGACTAATACAATAGTAGTCCTAATAAAATATTAGGACTAATACAATAGTAGTCCTAATACAATATTAGGACTAATACTATAGTAGTCCTAATACAATATTAGGACTAATACAATAGTAGTCCTAATACAATAGTAGTCCTAATACAATATTAGGACTAATACTATAGTAGTCCTAATACAATATTAGGACTAATACAATAGTAGTCCTAATACAATAGTAGTCCTAATACAATAGTAGTCCTAATACAATAGTAGTCCTAATACAATAGTAGGACTAATACAATAGTAGTCCTAATACAATATTAGGACTAATACTATAGTAGTCCTAATACAATATTAGGACTAATACAATAGTAGTCCTAATACAATAGTAGTCCTAATACAATATTAGGACTAATACTATAGTAGTCCTAATACAATATTAGGACTAATACAATAGTAGTCCTAATACAATAGTAGTCCTAATACAATAGTAGGACTAATACAATAGTAGTCCTAATACAATAGTAGTCCTAATACAATAGTAGGACTAATACAATAGTAGTCCTAATACAATAGTAGTCCTAATACAATAGTAGTCCTAATACAATAGTAGGACAAATAAAATAGTAGGACTAATACAATAGCAGTCCTAACACAATAGTAGTCCTAATGCAATAGTAGTCCTAATACAATAGTAGGACTAATACAATAGTAGTCCTAATACAATAATAGTCCTAATATAAAATAAATGACAAATATCTATATACAACATTTTAAGATTTTGCCCAGCTCACAATTCATTCCTTAAAGTACTTAAAAATTCAAATATGGTGTAATAAGCGAAAAATTAAACTAATTTTTGGATTTTGTAATGATGACCATATTCATTTTATTTTGTTTTTATGAATTAATAGGTGATTTCTCCTCTGATGAGTTAACGGCAGAATAAATTCATTGATTGATATAATAATTAAATGAATGATTTTGCGCTACGAAACTGATGCTACCAAGAATTGTGCACGTCAGCATACTTAAGGGAATAAATTGTAAGATAGTCAACATCTTCAAAATTTTGAATATAGACTTTTGTCATTTGTTTGTTATGGCATAAAGTTCTACTTCACAAGATCCCCAGCTATGGCATAGCTGGAAATGTCTTCTCAATTATTAAATCATTTCTCTCTGATAGGTTCATAAGAGTAGTGGTTGATCGGCAGAAATCAGAAGCTCTCAGAATTAATGCTGGAATCCCTCAGTGGTCCATCCTGTGCCCAACTCTCTTCCTGATCTACATTATTGATCTTCCAAATCACATCCTTAGCTCATTCGTAGACATTTATGCTGACGACACTACCATCTATGGTAGCACATCGAAGACCGCAAACGACCAAGTTCTCCCTGGTTCATCTCCTCTGATTTTGAGTATGTGTTACAATGGGGAAAGACGTGACTGCTTACTTTAAACGCATCTTAAACCAAGCTTCTATGTCTACACTATCTACATTCTGATGCCAATCTTGCATTGCTTGAAATGAATGGCTCTCGTCTTGGGAAGGTTTCATGTTTGGATAAGCTTCTGTGCTTGACCTTTACTCCTGACATGAAATGGAACACGTATATCAAATCCACAGCGAAGGTCGCTGAGAAAATGGTGGGATCCTTCTACCTCTCTAGTAGATATCTTACTTCTGATGCAATTTTCTACCTATATAAAAGCCAGGTACGGCCAAAGATCATCTGTTGCCACATCTGGGAAGGAGCTGCTAGAAATCTTATCCTGTCTTGACAGAGTTCAAAATAGACGTAGCTTAGTTGGGGATGCCCTTTTCTCTTTCTTGCAACTTCTTTCCCGGCGATGAAACATTGCGAGAATGTCTCTGCTTTAACGTTATTCTCATGGCAACTGCTCTGCTGAGCTTCAATCTGTGGTCCTACCTCGCAAAACTTTCACGATAAACACTCGTCTAGCCAAAACCACTATCAATAATTTCTCACACTCTTTATCTGTGCTTAAACCTAAATGTAGATTCCATGGACATGATTGTCTTCAAGTCCACTATAAACAAGTTCTTGATTAACCGTCCCACTTAGTAATTCAATTTACAAAATTCCCACTACTTATGGTTACTACGCTATAATCACATGGATAATGTATACCCATTAACCCTTATCTTGATAAGTGGTGACATCTGTGTAAAAAATTCATAAGCTGTATAAATTAAAGGATTGGTTTGAATAAAATATGAAATATAATTGAAAAATAACATATGTCTGTATATATATACATATTTTTTTTTACTCTTTTTCAAAGTGTTTTTAACATGTTTTATTAATCACTTGTTCGTATATATATATATATATATATATATATATATATATATATATATATATATATATACGAACAAGTGAATTATAAAACATGTTAAAAAACACTTTGAAAAAGAGTTAAAAAAATATTTAATTTTAAAAAGGAAAAAAAGGAAGTACAAAATAAGTCCACAATCCGCGGTGTTTCGAAGAAATACTTTCCTTCTCATCAGAGGGTAGGATTTAGCAAAATTGGGGAACGTATTTTGCTTGCAAAAGTATTTGATGAAACTACAAGTAAGTCATAGATCTCACTTGGTAACAAAAAGTGAAGCAGAGGGAATATGGTAAAGAAAAAGGTGATTTCACGTGAATGGATAGTCTGGTGAAGGGTAAAATATCAAATAAATGTAAAATCTAAAAATAAAAATCCAAATAAGTTGGTTAAGTCCCCATTTCAACAAGTAAAATCCAAGAGAATCGCGTAATTGGAAGATGGTCCAAAGTAATCCAAAAGGCAAAAATCCGGTGACTATTTCACAAATGGGGGCAAGGAAAAGGTATGCGTAGAAAAAAAGAATTTAATCGACTGTTAAGGGTGGACTAATTTTGGGAGAATGAGTAAAGAAGAAGAAAACAATTGAATAGAGATTGGGGTAATATTAGAATAGAAAAGACAATGTAAAAATGACCCAGGCAAGATGACGTCGCAAAGGCGCCAAAATTTAAAGCAAAAAAGGGGTCAACTGAAATATACAAGATATTATTTAAGAATGAAATTATCAGCAGTTTTTAAAGGAAGCAAATGAATTAATGATATGTGAAATACATACACATGTATACACCCCCACACACACATAAATATATATACATATATATATATATATATATTTAATTTAGAATCGAAGATTTATTTACGAATTTACGTAAGACAAAAGTGATATAATGTTTTTTATAGTAAAAATGTTTTCTTCTGGAATATTTTGTAGTCACGTGACAGAATCACGTTTGTGACGTGGTAAAGGGACGAAAGTCCATGTGTGTACAGCTATCTATATATCTATAAAAGTGAAATTGTGTGTGTACATTTCCCTACAGAACTACTGTCAATTTTCAGAATATAGGCTCGAGATTTGAGATAAGGAGTATTAAGATTTGGGAAAATCTTTTTAATCGGTTTTCGGCTAGAAATTTGCCTGTCAAGGGGTCAAAGTTCAACAATTGCACTTTTTAAAACTCTACCAAACTTCTCCGCTAATTTTGGGTCCAAACTCTTGGAAGTTTAGAAGTAGATTACTTGGACACTGATCATACTAATTCGATTTGTACCCCAAAATATTAATATTAAGGGGTCCGAATTTGGGTCATATTTAAAAAAAATTGATCTCTGCGGTCTCTACTAAATTACTCAGCCAATTGTCGATCTAAACATTTGAAAATTTACATGAAGTGTATTCAAACATAGAGCAAACTCTTTAATTGAATTTTGGCTGAATATTTGGCTGCGAAGTGGGCAAAGTTAAAAAGATTTAACCATTGCGGTCTCTAGCAAACTATTCCGCCAATTTTTGGTCCAAATAGTTAAAATATTACATAAAGGGTATTCAGACATACAGCAAGCGTTTTAATAAGTTTTGGGGCAAATAGTTTGCTACCAAGAGGTCAAAGAGTTGACCTTTACAAACTCTACCAAACTCGTCCGCAAATTTTAGGTTTAGACACTTAAAATGTTAGATGTAGGTTACCTGGACATGAGTCAATTTTTTTAATATATACATATGCACATAAACTTATGAACAGTGCCTAGGGCCCGAACAAAGCCGGCTTTACTGCTAGTATATATATATATATATATATATATATATATATATATATATATATATATATTGTCATTTTTTCAAAAACCGTAAATTTAATCGAAATCGAATGTAACTGTTCAAACAACCTATTCCTCATTTGATTCGCTTTTCTGTTTTATCCAATCGAGAAATCGGCCGCAGATTGAAATGCGCTGAGAAAACGGAAAGGAGCAAATTGTGTGAATTTGCTTTTTTCCATTTTATATTGAACGTTCTGAATAGAAGACATAATTGTTTTAAAACGATCGTTATTTAAACGAGTAAATGGAGCGAAACACGTTATTTAAGATGATATATAAAATAAAGTTGTTATAACGAAAACTTATTTGAAAATACATCACTTGAAATCAAAATTAAAAATTCCGCAAGTACTTTCTCTTCAACCTAATATATAATCAGGCTAGATCAGCGTGCTTTACGAAACCGTTACTTGAACGTATCTTTATAAATATGTGGACAACATTCTTATCTTTGCATCAAAGAAACAAATAAAATCCTCATCATTTTCGAAAACGCTGGCCGATACATAAAATTAATTCCAATTCCTATTGTATCTGCCATTTGGAGCTGAAAATATAAAAATTAACAGTCAATTCATAAGATATATAACAACATGCCGAATTTTCAAACGTCTGCGACAATTTTAAATACTTGTAAAAAAATACTGGAAACTTATTAAAACCACCTCGTTCATACACACACACACGTATATATACACATATCCATAAATATATACATATACACATATCTCTACGCACATGTACACAGACCTACATAAATACACATACGTATAAATATACATGTATATATATGCATATATAACCTACAAAATTATATAAATACATAAATACACATACGTATAAATATACATGTATATATATATGCATATATAACCTACAAAATTATATCGAGATCATACTGGCACTTATACATCTGTCTACATAACAGTGTAACTATCTGCAACTATCTATTGCACTATATTTAACAAAACCTATATATATATATATATATATATATATATATATATATATATATATATATATGCCTTACCTAAAACTATCTTCCAGTAATTCAGATTAGAATAATTAGGGAGATTTCTCTGGGGCTCACATCAAGAAATAGAAATTCCAACAAAGTAAAACAACGAACAGATTGATTCTAAACTTGTGATCTTACATCTATGACTATGTTTACATCTGTGTATCAATTCATCTCTTTTATTTAATATGTTTGTATAATTTATGAGGTGGATATGAGAATTACCGACGCTGAAACCAAGATTATTTTATCTACAATCAATAACTTTTTGACGTTTTTTAAAAATAAATCTTGACTTATTATTATTATTATTATTATTATTATTATTATTATTATTATTTGTTATTTATCATTATTATTATTAATGTTGTTGTTGTTGTTGTTGTTGTTTATACTCACTAGATGTTGTCACACAAGTTGCTCTTGAGAACAGCCTGTGGTGTTCCCTGAAGTCTGAGTGACAACAAAACGCGGATTCCATGAACAAAGCTTCTTTCTTAGAACTGCACGCCTGTGGACCTCTGTCCCGTCTGCCTGCTTCCCTTGCTACAACTTGGATGACTTCAAGTCCAACGTAAACAAATTCCTAATGAACCGCCCCCTTAAGTAAACACTTCATTAAATCTCCACACTAACGTACTGTACTTGCAATAACCCTTATCCCTGAGTGGCTTCCGGGCCTTGATAAGGTGTGACCACCGTGTAAAAAAAAATCCCCCAAGACTTTTTGTACTCTCCGTCTCTTTTGATAACCTTTGCAAACGGATATGCGTTATCGCTACATCTGCTTAACATTGATTTCTCGTTGGCGCCGACCATTGGTCTTCACTGAAATTTGGGTGGCAAAAAGCCTCCTCAAGGTCCCAGTTCTCTTTGCTCACAGCCAGACGAAGTCTACCTAGTGTTTTCCCTCCTCTGTCTTTTCATCCTCCATAACCCTCAGTATTTAGTGTGGTGACTGTTTATGGTTACATTCACACAACACAAAAAGGGGGAGAGCGGTATCTTACAATTATACAGTTTCAGTTTTCATGTGTCCATATGAGTTTCCTTTGTGTTTTACATCTGTAGTCGTTTCTGTGTGTCCAGTGTGTGTCTGTAGTTTATATGTGGTGTTAGTCACCATATCCAAAGGTTTTCCATAACATTTCTACAGTTTTCATTATCGAAATTCGTTATATCTTCTCATCCATCCCTGTGAATCCAAGCTGTCCCATTCTTTTATCAAAGTTTTTCGGTATCGTCCCTAACGTTATCTTTACTTCATTTGAGCTCTCTGGTCAGTGTATTTGCTGAGCTGCTCAGTCTCCTTGATCTTCACTATCTGGTGTGCTAATACGGGAAAATCTACAGTCTGACAGGACTTTTCCTTCTGGCTAACTATTATGGCATTCAGTCTTCTTGCTTCGATGGGTTTATCCGTTTGTATATATAGAATCTTGTGACTTTCATTTTCCTGTACTGCTGCCGATTTGTGTTTGTACCATTTGTATGCGTGTTCTAGTAGTAATTGTTTGCATAATAGCGAATGTATTGCTTTCTCTACTTAATCGGGTATATTTTTATATTTTTTGAGCGAGTTTGTTGCATTCACTTATTATGTGATTTATTTTTTCGTCTCTTTGTCTGTAGAGTCTGCATTTACTATTTTCTTGTGTCTTGTCGAACTTTGCTTTGATGTGGTTTGTCTAATCGCATTATCTTGTGCAGCTGTTATTAGTGATTCAGGTTCCCTTTTTAGGTTTCCTATTTGTAGCCATTTCCAAGCACTTACGTTAGTCTGTTTTTGTAATCCTTATGACTCGTCCGTGTAGTAGTTTCTTTGCTCATTTGTTTTTTTTTCTTGTCTTGTGCCTCGCCTCTATTATTATTATTGTTATTATTATTATTAGAAGTAGTAGTAGTAGTATTGTTGTTGTTATTGTTGTTGTTGTTGTTTTAAAGGTTTTATTGTTATCAAGAAATCTCTTACATTATATGAAACAATAGCAGAGAAATAAATAGTCGTATCTTTTATTTCATTAAATAGAGAAATGACTACAGTTGTTGTGGAATTGGTGTTTTTATTAAACAAAACTGCGCCGACGTCTTGCTTTAAATGGTGACAGAATCTTTTATTTTAAGAATTCGAAAAGGAAAGCTTTTGATTATGATGAAACCATAAAAACTTTTTTTTAAGTCGAAAAAAAATGTCGATTCCTAGTTTTTCTGGGCAAAAAAGAAATACAAAATTGAAGCAAGACACAAAAATTAATAAAGCGTATTTCGTTTCATTTTTCCCGAGGTTACGTGATACAAAAACGCAAGTCACGTGAAATTTGACTTGTTGTCTGTTTCGAAATAGTCCTTGTAATTGTCAATATTTACGCTTTCCATAAACACACACACATTTCATATATATATATATATATATATATATATATATATATATATATATATATATATATATATATGCAAGGTTAAAGGTATTAAGGAGATAAAATCCATGAATCAAAACGAGTTTGGCGTTTTAATATTTATTTTTCATTCAAGATGCTTTTAATAGCAGATATACACTTTATTTCTCTCGCCTGATGAGGAGCAGTTGATTTTTATTACCCAATTTGCTCCGAAACATTACCATATTTATTGTAGCGCGTATGTTATTTTTCTGCGAACTGTTGTTTTTTTATTACGAGGCTATATATATATATATATATATATATATATATATATATATATATATATATATATATATATATATATATATAACTACTTCATTTATTCACATAAATTTAATATACGAAAGTTATTCGGGTTTTCTTTCGCAAATATTGTTGCTTGATAAACTACGCTTTTTGTTAGACATTTATTTTGGACTGGGCAAAGTGTGCGGTGTCTACAATTGCATTTATCTTGTTCGTTATTAGTATTTTTATTTATTGTATGGTTGTTCTTGTCCGGGGTTGGTTTATCAAGCAACAATATTTGCGAAAGAAAACCCGAATAACAAGAAATATTACATAGGCATGACTTCCTTCGATTTCAAAACCCGATACTATGACCACAAAAGCACATTCAAAAATAAAAAACACCGTATAAATACAACACTAGCGAATAAATACTGGGAACTCAAAGAAAGCGGGCATTCGCCGGTAGTCGAATGGAAAATAATGAGACAAGCTACCACATGCAGACATTTAGACGACCCATGTAAATTATGCCTCCATGAAAAATTTTCTATCCTGTACTTTAAAGAACCTCAAAATCTATTAAACTGTAGGCGGGAAATAGCAAACAACTGTGTTCACAAAATAAAACTTACTCTAGGATAGCGATACAAAATAGCTTTAAAACTAACAATAACAATAGAAAACAAATAAATAAATTAAATAAACATGAACATACATAAACGATCACACACATATATGTATATATATATGTATATATATGTGTGCATGTATGTGTGTACACATAGGTATATTTATATGTATAAAAAAAGGAGAATGTCTACATAAAACCACTAACCTAGTTCTAAAACAGATCCTTTGTTTGATAAAATGCATGCCCAATGGCTGATAGGTGGATACTAGAAAGCTGATTGGCCAACTAGAAATCCTCAACATATATAAAAACAAGAAGCAACCACAGAATTCGCGCATAAGCCTGACGAATCCTATAATTGGATGAAACGCAGAATATTCAGTGTAGCTTAATCGCCATATATATTTTATAAATTACTATATATATATATATATATATATATATATATATATATATATATATATATATATATATATATATATGACCTCGTAATCAAAAACAACAGTTCGCAGAAAAATAACTTGTTAGAAGAAACAAATGTAGTTTACCAATTTAACTGCCCATTAGAAAAGTGTATCTCTAATACTACTAACTACATAGGCTATACTACAAACAAGTTGTCGCGAAGACTAACTCTCCACCTCTCCGAGTCTAGTTCAATATCACAACATTTTGGAGAGCATGGCTGCTATCATTCAGAATTCCGAAGAATCATGGTTGAGAAGTCTAAGACCATGCAAATCGAAAATGATATTAATGCTTCAATTATATTTAATCTATTAATATTAAGACAAAGAAGTCTCAGAAAAATAGCTTTAATTACGATTACAGTCGAAATATTCTAAAATGCCTAAGGCAGTAATTTTTAAATATGTATATATGTATATAAAAATTATCCGTCGCCCACCCAACTCGTAAATAGTGACCACGTGATCGTGACAAATATATATATATATATATATATATATATATATATATATATATATATATATATATATATATATATATAATTAAATACATAATTTTTATAACGCAATATGCCTGAGGATTATGGCTCCACGCTATCCAAAGGTGGGGGCCTTATCATTGGATATAGTTTAAGGTCATATTCAGGACCAGAGGATTATGGCAGTATTCCTATTGCAAGTTGCCGCTAAAGACACTTATGAATTCAACCAAAATTATTTTGAGAAAAACGCACACAAAAAAATATTCGGTGATTGGAGAAGGTAAAAAAGAAAATAGTGAAACAGAAAATTCTGTGCTTCTTAATAACACTTGTCCGTATGAGAATATCCTGCTTAAATATACCCAATATATATATATATATATATATATATATATATATATATATATATATATATATATATATATATACACACACACTCGAGGGTCATGTAAAAAAAATAGATGAATTTTTATACAAGAACTTCCAATTTACTTTTTTGTAAAGTTTTTGTTTTGCTTCGTTTTCACATGGATTTAATTTGTTTTTGCAGATTCATTTACAAGTGTAGTAAAAAAAATATATTTTTTCTATTCTTAAAGTTGAATTAATTTCAGATTTCTTTATTATCAAGATTTCTCTTCTATCTTTCAACGGGCCATATAAACAATTGCAACAACCCAGAAAGTAACTCGGGCGTTGCAACTGACTGTAAAACTCTTTCTAAACTATTAGAATCTGCGCATGCGTGAATGGGGTTATTTCTACTTTCAATTTAAAAAAAGATATTTTTGTAACGTCATAATGTGGTAATGTTGGTCTAATCTATAATGTTCGCTTACAGGCTTAGCTTTTGAAATTCACGCCTAGCACTTGTAAGTTTTTTAATGGCACAATGAGTAATAAATAATAATTTTGTAAAAACATAAACGGTTATTTTAGTTCGAAAATTCTTATTTTGTAATTTAAAAATTGACTTATTTGCAGTTTGTTTAATTAAAAAATATATTTTTTTACTATCTTTGAAGAAGACATGAAGTTTACGAACTTTAAAGTAACATGATCGTTACAACGAATCGCAAAGATAAATCTTTCTAGATTGAGGCAGCCTTTAAGAAATTCGCTTAAACTGGTATATAGTTATTAAAAAGTGCTCAATATGCTGAGAATAGCTTCTTCTTTTCGTATCCCTTTTGCCGAAATATCTGGTGGGGAGGTGATAAGCTACTTCGTTTTTTGAGCGATTGTTTTTGAAATTGTTACATTTAAGTACAGTTAACAAATTCCCCCTTCATATACTCGGATAGGGGTGGAGGTATTTACGTTGCCAACGATGGAATTGACATATAGTAATGGAAAAGTGCTCAATATCCTTAGTATAGCAGGCGCGTCCAAACGGAACTTCATTTCTCCTATTTATTATTTGCGGTCCAGGCAACGCCGAGTATCCCCGCTCGTATATATAGAAATGACGATCAGTAATATATATATATATATATATATATATATATATATATATATATATATATATATATATATATATTAGTGATGTGACGATTCATATATTTTTCCCGATTGCGATACAATTACCGATTCCATATTAAATCCCAATTCCGATAAAGTTACCGATTCCAATTCCGATTCTTTATAAATCTTTAAATACTTAACTATAAACTGTCATTTTGTACCAATTACGGTGAAAAAAAAAAAAAAAAAAAAAACACGCACACGTATATTAAATGTGCACCGACTTTGTTAAACGTAGAAACACACCTGTGAGAAGGAACGATCTATGGATTTTGATTTACAGGAAGTTTAATTAATAAATGTTATTGTAGTATTACTACTAACAGTGGAAGATTTAAAAAAAAAATCAAATATAATCAAATGATTAAAGGAATCGTTTTTGGTATCGGAATATATGCACCAATTTTTCCGATTCAGATACCCCAAGCAGTTCCGATTTTTTCGTAAGCATGCCAACACTAATATATATATATATATATATATATATATATATATATATATATATATATATATATATATATATATATGGGGTTGTATTACTATACACATAGATTCGAAAACGTTGTCAAACAAAAACAAATATATCACAAATAAATGTTATCAATAGCAAGATAAGTTACTTTTCTACCTAACTGGATATGTGTTTAGTGTTTTTATTCAATGTAACATGTTTATTCAGCTCGAAAAACATACAGTATTTACCGATGTATTGGAAATTTTTAAATGGCGCCCGACACTCTGTTTGGTAGGTTTGGGAAAAGGAGTTATAAATTTTAAAAAATCCAGACGAAATACGGTTAAAAACTCGCTCAATATATATTACCGTGACACAGGTTGACATATATTCGGTGGGTTTTTAACAGTATTTTGCATATTTTTTTATTTTTAACTCCTTTTACAAAACTTACCGTGGCAAAGAGAGAATCGGGCTCCATTTTAAATTTTCTAATACATCGGTAAACACTGTATGTTTTTTCGAGCTGAATAAACATGTTACGTTACATAAAAACACTAAAAACATATCCAGTTAGGTAGAAAAGTAACTAAGTAACTTACCTTGCCTTTGATAACATTTATTTGTTAAATATTTGATTTTGGCAACTTTTTCGAATCTATGTGTACAGTAATAAAAACCCATATATATATATATATATATATATATATATATATATATATATATATATATATATATATATATATATATATATATATATAATTATTTTTTTTTTTTTAACTATAATAATTTCTTATCATAAATTCATTCGATAATAATCAGTTACATTTAAAGTTACTGTTTCCCTTCGAATAAATAATAAAAAAATATATATTTGGCTCTTGTAATCGAGCACTATCTAACAACCTCGTTGTATTCAGTAGTTCCTAATTTTGAACATATCAAACCTGGATTATGTGTGTGTGTGTGTGTGTGTGTGTGTGTGTGTGTGTGTGTGTGTGTGTGTGTGTGTGTGTGTGTGTGTGTGTGTGTGTGTGTGACGAAAAGACGATCACTTTTCAAAAATTGCAATGTTACTTGTCATCTGTATCAGTCGGCTTAATCGACACACGCGCGCGCCTTATCTTCATGTGTTCTATCGTATATTTTATTCCTCTCCCTTTTCGTACACGGTTTTTGTAATTTGTTCATTTTCGGTGATAATCGTCTTAAGTGAAAGAGCATTAAATCCTTACAACAAATTTGTCTCGCATATCTTTTTGTGGAAACGAAACAAGATTCGCGTTTCATTGTTTACTCGGCTTTGTTGACCGATATGTCGCCACCATGCTCCCCACTTCCTCGCTTGTGCGCTAGAAAAATGTATGGAGCGTAAACGCTAGAATAGGAAAGTTGTGGTCGCTGTGGAGGACAGGGTAAGGCATGGGCGGCAGTGTCGTTAAACGGCTGATTTATGACAACGTCTCCCCTCCTTCCCAGAAGCCTTCGCGCGGCTGTTGAAATAGTTTAACAAAAACAAACTGGACTTTTTTGATGCGCCCATCCAAATGACTTGTTTACGTATTACGATTTCATTTTTCACTTAAGCGTGGCAAGCCAGAGGAAGTGCTATCTTAAACCTCAAAACCCAAGAAAAATGGTATTCTAAACGTAGGGTATACAAAAGAAAATGTTATTTTTAAACTAGGGATTTAGTTTGACGGAATGGTCCACTTTCAAACTTCAATATTACGAACTGAGAACAATTTTTAGAGACCGATGAACTTGCAACTTAAGTATTACATTTTGAAAACAAGTAGGAAGACCCGACGTTGCCCGAGATTGAATAATGATCAACGAACGTTTCACACTCCCATAATTTATTGTCGTCGAAATCGATGAAATCGACCATTTTTTTTTTCAATTAAACTAAGAGCCGCCAAAACGGGGCGGGGGGGGTAAGTACTTTTTGACGGACCGTCTTTTTAAAAATCTACCAAAAATCAGGTAATTATCCGATCAATACGAGATTTTCAGCGATTATTAAGAGAAGAATGAACTTTATAACAGTGTACTGATTTTTCATAAACGATATATATATATATATATATATATTTTTTTTTTACTTACAACCCCCCCCTTGTTTTGAGGTGGTACAAATATGCTTAAAATAATCATCTGAAACTGAACACAACATATTGTGTTGCTGTAAGGGACAGAAATATAGATAAAAAAAATTGTTTGAATACCTTATTTTGACGTCTGAATATCAGAACTTCGATTGTGTTTAATTATACCGTTTTTGAGTTTTGAAGTGTGACATTCGGTGAATATGTTAAGTAAAATAATTAATTTAAGTTAAGCAAAACAATTTTTTTTTAATATTTATACGAAAAAAGCCATTTTAAAATCTTTGATTAATAAATTCACAAGTTCTTTTTTAGCGAACCGAATAATGCATGACCATTATTAAACAGGGCATGCTTTGAAGAATCGATACAAAAAAAATTCGATAACTATTGTGCCCTTTGTGTTAAAAATAGCATAATTTTTTCGATCCCGTTTGAAAACGTTTGCCGCCTTTCGACTACGGTGGACCAAACGCGCTAAAATATTTTTTTTATTCTGCTTTAAATTGCCCCTCCCCCATTTTGGGGAGCCTGGCCCCCACACCCATACACATTAAAAACCAAACTCATACAAATGGTCACCCATCTGGTACTGGCCAGCCTCAGCGTTAATAATACATTGGAATTTTCGTCACTGAAAAATAAGTTTTTTGGCCTGTTTGGTCTTCCACAGTTTGCTTTTTATCGAATACAAACGTAAACAGTGTCGATCTAGACTCTAGATCGACGCGAAGTAACTGGTTGCCTATATGAATAAGTGAAATTATTTGAAATCCAGGTACTTATATTATAATATTTTTGCATATTTTCATAGAAAATCATCCATAATCTTAGTTAGACAACAAATAAATAAATGAACTATTTTAAAAACCTTTTTTGCAAGACAAAAAATGTCAATTGTTAACTTTTTGGGAAAATTTAACATTTCAAATTTAATTAAAAATAATAGAAAAAGTTTTACATTATTCTGTTTTCTATATGATAAAATTCAGGGTGTTATCTTTCTGGAAGAAAAAAGTTACTTAGAAATAATGGGATTTAATAAATGTAATTTCGTTTTAAAAAACAACAACAATTTTTTTTCGGTCATTTTTGGCGGTGCCTAAACTAAACTGATTAATTTTCTGCTCTAGTATATAATGACTATATATATTTAAAAGTAGGGGGTGGTCACCAACAATCTTTACTCTTTAACATTATTTTATTATTTCGTGTCTTGGTTTTTCATTGAAAATTTTTTTTAGATCATTGTAATAATGTTTTTAAATGATTGAATATATATTATATATTAATATATTCTGATTAAATTAATATAATTCAAAAGCATCAGCATAACGAACAAATGCTTTATTTAACTGTTTTAATATTTTAGTTTTATCACCATCTTGTTTTATCGCATTTATTACTAAGCAAGAAATTAGCGGTATAAACTCTTTAATTTTAAAGTAACGAGACCTATTCTCAAAATCTCTCACATAATGGTTCCATAAAACATAAATACAGGGCACGTACTATCTTTGTGCGGCATACGAACTATTTGAACGGGGAAAATCTTTCTTTTATCAAATATTTTATGAACAAAAATCCCATCCTCAATTTTTATATCTAAATCCAGAAATGTAGCTTGCGTTCTTCAATGTCTATAATTTAATTCTACATCCTTTGGATATATAAGATGCTTATTTTTTTTCAAATTCATCATTATCGTTTATGCATATAAGGTTATCAATAAATCTCCTACAACCATAAAAACTATAAGTTTGGATATATCATTTTTTATTTGTGATGACATATGTATATACTCAAGTCTATGAAAATAAAGATTTGCCGAAAATGTCGCAGGATCTAATCCCATTGGGATACGTATATTTTGGAGAAATATTGTTTTGTCCTATTTGAAAATAACTTTCTTTAATAAGATGGTTTATAAGTATTTTTAAAATACCTTTGTAAAAACTAGGTTTGCTGTTGTTATTTTTACACCAGAGAATTTTAGAGTTTGTAAAGTCTCTATATTTATCTTTACCGCCGGCAAATACTACATCTACAGTACTGTTTAATTCTTTTATAAGCTCTTCGTGTGGAATTTTAATATCCAACGTACTAAAATCATCAGTTGCAATAGATTTTGCTTTTATTCTGGAATTTATGGGCCGCCCCCTTAGGTGAGACACTTTATCAAATCTCCAATACTAACAAACTGTACACGCATGACCCTTATCCCCGAGTTGATTCTGGGACTTGCTAAGTGGTGACCATCTTGTAAAAAAGAAATTATGTTATCTAAGTTTTCTTTTACTGGTTGTGAATTATTTACATCCAATATATAATAATTTACTACAGTAATAAAATACCTACAGACACTAGTGTTTCATCCTTTCGGGAATCTTCAGTGAAGGGTGTCACGATTAACACCAGTCGATAGATCCGAACCCGGCAACACAAGCCATCTCTGGCTTCATTAGCAAGGACCGTATAAATCCGGCTACCATTAACCGCATGAATTAACGTTGAATTTAAACTTCTTATTTTTAAATGTTTTTTTTTTACATCAGTCACAGTGATCTAATCGTTATACGATGATCTATGCACAAGAGCTAAACTGACCGACTTAATTCAACTGAAAGTGCTCAACGATAAGAAACGAGTTTCTTAAAGAGCTGAAATCATTATTTATTATAAAAATAATATATATAGGAAGAGAGACTTGAAAATACAATTGGAAAACTGGATGTTATATACAGAAAACAAGCTTAGAAGACTGACGAAAATGCTATTTCAAGCTTTAGCGTTATAGATTACAGATTCGCGTTACAAAGACTGGTCATAATAATATTTTACGCTGAAAGGTCAGACACTAAGCAAAGCTAGACTCGGTGCTAAATTTTAAACATGAACGTTACACACAGATAATAAGCTTGATATACCGATGAAAATATTATATTAAACTTATGTATAATAAACAAGACATCTTTGATAGATCATGGAAAATGCAGTTTTAAACTAAACGTTTATTTTCGGTATATCAAGCTTGTTTGTAACGTTTACTGTTATAAGTAAACTTGGTATACTGTTGACAAGGCGAGTTTCATTAAGTAAAATTTTATATACAGAAAACTATATTGAAAATTTTTATTGAAGCTATATACAGACTTATACTTCAAACATAAGTGTTACAGACAGACGATACGCTTGATAGATGCTATTTGGAATGTTGCAGACTGGCGCAAATAACAGGCAATAAAATTTCGTTTCTAAATTTTTAAGCGTGACATTATTGGAATCTCATCCCAGTATCACCCTTAAGATCCATCAAATTGACATAAAATGTTTATTTAATGATATAATTATTTTATGCAACCGTTTATTCCATTCAGAAGTAAAAGAATAAAAAACAATTATTTGGCACTAAATAAACGCCATTTCACAATGAGTTCTACTCTTATTTAAGTGTGTTTCTTCTTTTTTTTATATTTTATACATGATTTGAAATAACATACAATTAATAATGAAAACCAATTCTTGTTAAATAAGTGTGTTTACCCTTCTGAAGAGATTTGTTTCTTTAAATTTCTATATTTTATAATACTCTATGGCCTACTGCTTGAATATATTTTAATTGATGTAGATTTCGTGTTTATTATTGCAGAGCCAATTCTCTATTGAATATTATATTGTACCTAATATATAGTACCTATTTTAAAAGGATAAAAAATGCTCTGGCTGTCATCAGCTAGAATCGAAACTAAAACATTTACCGTCGCGATCGTTTTAGCTACCGTTCGCGCTTACTCGACAGATAAGTAAGTTATAAAATTAAGCCATTTGTAGCCATGATTAGTTTACGCTTGCCCAAATTAATAGAAATATCGGCAAGTTGAAATGAACATTTTGCATTTGCAAACTAAAGATTTTACTCGTTATTCACAACTGTTCGTGTATGATTATTTGACAGGAGAATATTCTTTTTTTTATTTTGACTCTCAAGTATATACAGTATACGAGGGGCGTGCAATAAGTAATGCCCTGACCAACTTCCAGTTGTCTGATCTAGCTGAAATTTTGCAAGTGCAATGATTTATATCTATACGGGTTATGTGGCAAATTACAGCTCTGAACTAATTGTGCTTTCTGTTTTACAGGTGTTTGAACTGAGCCAGGTGTGAAATGGAGCCTGTTGAATGTCTAGCAGTGATCCGGTTTTTGTATTTGAAAGGACGCACACCACAGGAGACTTTCGATGAAATTAAAGAAACTTATGGTGATAATTCCCCGTTATATGAGCTTGTAAAACGCTGGAATAGTGAATTCAAACATGGCTGGAAGTCTGTGGAAATAGCTCCCAGACCTGGTCGCTCCTCTTCTGCCATTAATGAGGAATCTGTCCGGCAAGTTGAGGTTGCCATTTTGGAAGATCGGCGCATTACTATTCGCCAGATAGCCCAAGATATCAAGATTAGTACAGGGTCAAGGGAAACTATCATTCATGATCATTTGCATATGCATAAGGTGCCTGCCAGATGGATTCCCAGGTTGTTCACACAATTCCAGAAGCGAGAACGCGTCGCGTGCTCGAGGATGAATTTGGAGATGTGCCAAGAAGATGAGTCAAAGTTTTTCAAAAGATTAATTCCACAGGATTAAACATAGATCCATCATTATGATCCAGAGACCAAAGCCCAGTCAATGCAGTGGAAACACTTGGACTCACCATCCCCAAAGAAGGCAAGGGTGCAGCCCTCCGCTGGCAAGGTCATGCTCACAGTCTTCTGGGACCAGGACGGAGTAGTGATGACAGATTTCCTGGCAAAGGGTACCACAATTACAGGAGCCTATTATGCTTCACTTTTGACGATATTAAGGGAAGCTATAAAAATCAAGAGGCGGGGAAAGATCAGCAAAGGGGCCCTCCTCCTAAAGGACAACGCTCCGGTCCACAACTCGCATGTCGCCAGATCAGAAGCACAGGTGTCTGGTTATAAAATCCTCCTCCCTACTCTCCTGACCTTGCACCCTCTGACTTTCATCTCTTCCCAGCCATGAAGTTGTTTTTTAAATGAAAACGTTTCCCAGATGATGATACCTTGATTTCTGAAATCACGTCGTGGTTCGAGGACCAACCTGGGGTGTTCTACAAAAACGGTCTCCAGAGCTGCATCAACTATGGGAGAAATGTATAACGCTTGGTGGTTCCTGTGTAGAGAAAGACTAATAACTGTGCCAAGTTTCGTTGCTCTACTTCTATGGAAAGTGGGTCAGGGGCATTACTCATTACACCCTCCCCTCGTATATCTATATTTTTTATATAGAGTGATGTGGTTCTCGATTATGTCTAACTGTGTCGGATATATACTCTAGAGTCAAAACAATGATAAGAATATTCTGTTGTCATAGCTCTAATAATTGTTAATATTTCCTGTTTAGTTCAGTGTTATGTGATCAGTAGTTTCAGAGTTTATCAATTAAATGTTTGCATACAAATATGCACACATGCACACATCTACTGTTTTATTTATATATATTAGGCACCGCCAAAACTGGGGGGGGGTCAGGTAAGTACTTTTTGGCCGACCGTCTTTTTAAAAATCTACCAAAAGATTAGGTAATTATCCAATCAATACGAAATTTCAGCGATTATTAAGAGAAGAATGATCTTTATAACAGTGTACTTATTTTTCATAAACAATATTCATATATATATATATATATATATATATATATATATATATATATATTTTGCTTACAAACCCCCCTTGTTTTGAGGGGGTTCCAAATATGCTTAAAATAATCATCTGAAACTGAACAAAACATATTGTGTTGTTGTAAGGGACGGGATTATAGTTAAAAAAAAATGTTTGCATACCTTATTTTGACGTTAATTATCCTGCTTTTGAGTTTTAAATATTTATACGAAAATTTTTTAATATTTATACGAAAAAAGCCATTTTAAAATCTTTGATAAATAAATTAACAATTTCTTTTCAGCGAGCCGAATAATGCATGACCATTATTAAACAGGACATGCTTTGAAGAATTGATACAAAAAAATCGATAAATATTGTGCCCTTTGTGCTAAAAATGTCATTATTTTTTCGATCCAGTTTGGAAAGGTTTGCCGCCTTTCGACTACGGTGGACCAAACGCGCTGAAATATTTTTTTAATTCTGCTTTAAATTGTCCTCCTCCCCATTTTAGAGAGCCTGTCCCCCACTCACATACACATTAAAAACCAAACTCATACAAATAGTCACCCATCTGGTACTGGCCAGCCTCAGCGTTAATAATACATTGAAATTTTCGTCACTGAAAAATAAGTTGTTTTTTTTTTGGCTTTTTGGTCTTCCGTAGTTTGATTTTTATCAATTGCAAATGTAAACAAAGTAATCAAATCGACTCGAAGTAACTGGTTGCCTATATGAATAAGTGGAATTATTTGAAATCCAGGTACTTATATTATAATATTTTTTGCATATTCTCATAGAAAATAACCCTAAATCTTAGGTAGACAAGAAATAAACGAATTAATTCTTTCAAAAACCTTTTTTTAACTATTTATATACGTTTTTTGTGCAAAATAAAAAAACGCTAATTGTTAACTTTTGGGGAAAATTTAACATTTATAATTTAATTAAAAATAGTAGAAAAAGTTTTACATTATTCTGCTTTTTATATGAAAAAATTCAGGGTTTTATCTTTCTATAAAAAAAACGGTTACTCAGAAATAATGGATTTTAATGAGTGCAATTTCGTTTTAAAAAACAACAACAACAACTTAATTTTTCGGCCATTTTTGGCGGTGCCTAATATATATTATATGTGAGAAAGTGACTGACAGGTTGCGACTCTAATTCTGATTTGATGATGTCACTTCAATCTGTGTGCTTTAGCAATAAAAAATGCTATTTCAAATTTGATGCGTAATCGATGGACGAAGTCTCTTATATAGAAACGAGGTCGCATACAAAACAATCAAAACAACAAAACAAAATGAAAAAAAAGAAATAAGTAAAAACAAACACGAAAAACGGAAGGAACCCAGAAAAACAGAAAAACAGAAAAAAAAAAAAAAAACGGACTGAGTTCGTTACTCTTTCAGGGACTGGTATCAAATAACTAAAGATTAGACTCAGATTTTACGACTTCGGACCCCAAACAAAATTAAAAAAAAATCAAACGCCAAGGTGTTTATCTTCGATGTTATATCATAAATTAGGAATACGACGGAACAGATTTATCACTTATAATGTTTCAAAAGCCATAAATAAAGAATAACAAAGACTAATCCGTTTCAAGCCTAAAGAGATTTGATTTAGTTTGTACGTATTCAAGGCGATGAAGGCATGAATTTTAAAACATGGCGGCATTTTATTCTTTGTTATACGCGAGAATATTGTTTTGTTTTCCTTTCTTTTTTCCTTGCCCCATTTAGACGGGAAATGGCGTCCCGGCCGTTCGTACTTAGACGAGAACTGAACGGCAAGTATTTAACTTCATACGGACATCCATGAGATATAAAGAAATAAAAAACAAATTTGCCCTCATATTTTACCATTAGTTTATTTTTGTGTTTTCAAGTGCCACAATTTGTAGGTTGCTATACTTTTTGATTTATTGTTCCTATTTACGTGACTTTCCACGAGGGCAGAGTTTACATGTCGGTTTTTAATGCGAGGAAAATCCAGCTCACCAAAACGGGGCACTCCGGATAGGAACAAAAAAAATTGTCTCAGTCATGAAGGATTTCTCCTCCACTGACCGAGGACAGAAAGGTGACGTGCAGTATTAGACCATATAGTACAGTTTGTGATTTTTATAATTTATTTTCTGCGAATGTCAAAATTACAAATATTAGTAAAACTATGAACAATTAGGGAGTGGGCAACTCAAAAAAATGGGAGGAGGAGTATGTAGTCATCCTTGTCACTGCACCCTTTTACTCGTCTAAGGGGTATCCTTAGCTAATTTTCTCACTCGCAACAATCACTGCGGGAGGTCTCTTACCTACTGTCCCCAAATCAAATGTATTTCTATTTTTTTAATGATTTTTTTTATTTATTTTTTATCAATACTCCTATATAAATTTGGAATTTGTATATTTAGGCAGCATTTTTTCATTCAAGCAAATATTATGAAATGTAACGGAGACACTTTGCTTTATGATTCTTTTTTTAATTTTTCGATTATCATCATTTTAAAAAGTGAAAACTAAAATACAAAGTAAACGGCGGGGAGTTAAAATCTATAGAATCGATGAAAAGTCGATTAAAAATATAGGTCGATTAAAATTCAAGTATACAAATCAGCACTTTTGTGGACGCCGTTAACAATAAACGTTAAAGCCAGTCCAATACGAACTATGCAAGGTATTTTAGAACATTACTGCTTTTCTCGAATCTTACATATATGTAAATATTTTGTGTGCATATATTTCTATATATTTAAAATGAAAATACCACTTACTTATTTATGACTCTAGGAATTGCATTCATCTGCAAAAGGTCTGGCTAATTTGCATATTCTTTTAAACATTCATTTTAATTAATTCTCTATTAGTTTTTTTTTTTCGGTTTTCTTATGGGTTGATCAGCTTTACTTACCTAGTAGCAGTTCAGCCCGGATTTTCTCAGGCCCTATGTACTGTTCATATGTATATGAAAGTGTGTGCGTATGTGTGTGTGTGTCTGGTCACGAATAGGCTCCTATATGGTTGACTATTTTAAAAAACTGATTACATATAATGATAGAAGATGTATGGAGGATAAGGTATGTTTGATCTGGCAGAACAGTGGTTCATAACAATTGTGGTCCCTATAAGTATGGAAATAAAAAATGAAATAAAAGAAACGTTTACAAATGTTTTTTTTTATAGATGTACATAAGAATACTTTGATAAGTATGTTTCAACTTAAATAGGGATGGTATAATAAAATTGTGGGATCTGGGCTCGCGCCTGTACGCTAGGGAAATATGGCACAAACTTTAACAAAGACTTTTCATATCTATTTGCGTAAGTATACTTTAATAATTATGTTTTAGTTTGAAGAAATATGGTATAATAAAATTATGGGGTGTTCGTACGCGCCTGACCTCCATAGAATGTAAATATGTCACAAAGTTTAACAAGGTTTTTTTAAAGGGGGTGACGGTCCACAATAACACGTTAATTTAATCTTAATTCACGTTAGCTTTTATTTATTTTTCGACGTTGAATCATATTGTGTCGAATAAATTCACCTCATAAATTCACGTTCTTATTAAAGTGAAAGCCAAAAATAAGTCAGAACTTTAGACAATTCTCGACACAAATTTTGCATAACTCTGTTTTTTCCTTCTCCACTTGCACGTGGCACTCTTTCGAAAATAGATAAATAATAAAAAATAAGAACGTTACTTTTATCATGTTAAAAGAAGGAAAAAATCCTGCTCACGTGATTACATGTCTTTTTAAAAACATTTACATATTTTTATTTTTATTTATATATCTGTTTAAGCTTTGTTTTTGTCAGTGTACTAGAAGGAACTCAGTTGATTACAACACTTTTTGCGTGTTCTTTACATTACAATAGTACTACCCTGAATCCGTCGGCGCAATACTATACCGTTCAATACTGTAAAACTGAAACGAAGCTGTTAGGCTTGAAAAGGGCGCCATTTTCTTCTTATTCATATTTATATCGATTCTTTGCTTTAAAAAAATAAAGTAAGTACGTATTTACTTTTTTAATATCCCATTTCGCTGTTTCGGATTATTTTACTAAAGTAAGTAAAGCTTCATTATTTTTCAAAATATGTTTTTTTCGTTTTTCAATATTTCGTCGATATTATTTAGTAAGAGTGTTAAACAGAAAAGTCAACAAACGACTACCCGAAAAAATAAATATACAAGAAATAAATTTTACCATATTCAATAAAAGTTCAGTTCATGTTTTTTTTTTGTTTTGAAATAGGTTTTAATGTTCTTTACTTGAAATAATTTCAGCGAACCGAAATTAAAACGAAATTTGAGGCGATAACTACTTAAATGAATTTTTTATATAAACTACACATGCCATAATCGAATATTCCTCAAGCACATAATAACGGAAAACATTAAAATATGTTTATAAATATTCCTTACGGTGACGGAACTCTCTTAAATTGTTAACATAGAATGCTTGGCTGCCCCTCCCTCAAATTGAAAATGGAACTCTCTAGTTCAAAGTCGCTGCCATTTTGATTTTTTTAAAACCAGTTGGTGAATTAAAAAAAATTACGAACTACTTAAAAATACAAACCAATGAACTTTTCTACCATAAAAGTAACATTTATTGACTATGGTAACATTTATTTATTGTATATTTATATTATTATATATATATAACATTTTCTCTTTGTTAGAAAACATCATTTTGTTGGTCACTCTTGGATACGAATGGAAACAAAGTTGATATAAAAATATATTTTCGCGAAAATTCTTTTTACTTTCATCATATTTTGCTTAGGGTAAACTTTTTGAGTATCAAAACCTATCTTTTTACAACCCCCTACTTTTCATAACCTATCATACTTTCATCAATCACAGTCCCTTTTCTGTGGGCTTTTTTTGAACCCAGTCTGTTGCATAGTTCTTATTAGAAAAGGACTGATGTAATATATTGTTGTTCGCGTTAGCAGGGAATCTTATAGTGAGATAGAGACAGTCTTGAGATTGTTCCTGTTGTCGTTGAGTGTTCATATGTGTTAAGATGTTCATGTTTGTGGAGATAGCATATTGGAGACATAAACAGGGTATATATATATATATAAAAAGAGAGAGGAAGTTGTGTATATAACAGATATATTATGAGATAGAGACAGTCTTATATATAAAGAGAGAGGGTATAGGTACAGGCTACTACAAGTGAGTCGAGCATGTAATTCAGATTTATGATATAGATAGACCGAGAGATAGTGTGTTTGGCACTTATGTATGACAGTTCTGTGAATGAAAGTGTGTCTATAAACATAGACACACATATTTCTTACCTAGGTTTGAGATGATGATTTTCACAAGTTCTTATAATATAAATGGACAATATCTTTTCTGTTGAAAACATAACACGAAGACGCAGATACAAAAAGATGATTCTGTTTATTATACAATATGATGTGACCGGTCAATGGCTTTGCATCAAAGAATTCAAGTCTTACATGATTCTTCTTCTAACTCCGCTTCAGGTTCTATGTCAGCTCTGTCTCTCTCCTCTTCTCACTTACTCCCCGACTGGCCCTCTCTCTCTCTCTCTAGTGACTGCCTTATCTAATTAAATTCAAAACTCCTGACGTCATTGCATGACCAACACGTGCCTTACAAATACATGGCATTACATGCCTTCTCCAACCTAATTTTCGAAACCCCTTTTAGAATAACATTTTCCATTGTTCGTTTTTTAAATTCCTTATTTTAATAAACATATACAAAATTCATCATTACATTTCTTTCTCTATGAATAGATATCTAACTATTTTATGTGAACTAAACAATGGCAACTCCATATTCCTTATTTTCAATAACATTCTGTATTTCAATAACATTATGTATTGTGTATTTATTTTAACTTATGATTGGAATTCTAAATTCCAAATCTAGCTTCGCAAGTTCGAATCTTTGACTATCCTATCTCACATGTACTACACAATTACTTTCAAACGTTTTTCCCCATTTGTGGCATGTCGCTTTTTTTTCCTCTACGATACAGTTTTCAATACAATTATTTTTTTCTTCTTTTTAGGGACATTTTTTTCAACGTCGTGTCTGTGTATTTCGTAACATATTTCTGGTTTCATTTCAAAGCGGAAACACACGGAGAATATTAATTTTAGCATAAAAAAGTAGTAATTAATCTACTCTCAAAATACAGATACAAAAAGATGATGATTCCGTTTATTATATCATATGATGTGACCGGTCAATGGCTTTGCATCAAGGAATTCAAGTCTTACATGATTCTTCTTCAAACCCCCTCTTGAAAGGTTCTATCAGTTCTGTCTGACTCCTCTCTTCTACCGTCTGACTGACTGAGTCCCCGCCTGAGTTTTTTGACTGACTATATTGAGACGCATAACGTCATTGCATGACAAACACGTGCATATTAGACACATGCATTGTTACTCACATGTTTCAAACATGCGCGATTTGCACGTTTTAAAACCATTTCTGACGACCAGGAAATTTCCCATTCTCTTTGTTTTACAAAGGAATTTAACCTACTTGTTAATTCTCTAACCGATATTTTTATTATGCATTCTGTCTTAACACTGTGAATAGATTTTCCAGTCAAATTTTATTTATGAAATATTTTAAAAGAATTAACAATTTAACTGGACATGCCATTTAAAACCTATTGTTCTTTAAAACCTATCTACAGGGTTCGATTCTCGTTTTTTTCTGATATCATTTTCATTTAACTAATTCTCATTTTTTACTTACTTGAAAAAAGGACAGCCCTTTTCATGTAACACAGTCAACGACAGGTACTTCTGCTAGTATATTAAATAATTAAAATGAAATATACTTTCTGTTGATATCAGTACCTTTTTTGAAGTCTTGGTTTTGTTTATAAAGTATATATATATATATATATATATATATATATATATATATATATATATATATATATGTATTGTTTTTTTAATTTAATTATCCACTGAGACGTCTTTTGTCGTCTACGACTCATCAGAGTGGCTAGTACCAAATTGGTTAAAGGAAAATTATTCCCAACTCGCATTTAGGTAAAAATGCACATTCGTAAATAATTGAATTCATTTCAAACGTATCGCTAAAACAAATACAAATAACACACACACACACACACACACACACACACACACATATATATATATATATATATATATATATATATATATATATATATATATATATATATAGTTGTATATATATTAAAACGTTTGACTAACACCCAGGTAAGCGATATTTAAAATTTCAAGTGTTTAGACCCAAAATTGGCGGGGGAGTTTGGTAAACCCTGTAAAGATCAACTCTTTCAACTTTGACATCTTGGCAGCCAAAGTCGTCCCAAAAACTGATTACAAAGCTTGCTGCCTGTCTTACGGCCCTGTAGTAAAATTTCACATGTTTAGATTCAAAATTGGCTGAGTAATTTGGTAGAGACCGCAGAAATCAATTTTTTTTTTTTACTTTCGCTCAATTTTGCCACTTTAACATTTATTGTTTTGGGCAAAAAATATATTAAAATGTTTGATCAGTCTCCAAGTAATCTACATCTAAAATTTCAATGTTTAAATTGACGGAGGAGTTCGGTAACGTTACCAAAGGTCAGATTGTAGGACTTTGACTCTTTAACAGCCGAAGTTTTGGAAAAAACTGATTAAAAAATGTTTCCCAAATCTCCATATTCCTTATGTGAAATCTCGAGTCTGTACACTGAAAGTTAACAGATTAGTTTGGTAGAGAAATGTACACACACATACACACACACAGAGAAAATTTCACTTGTATAGATATATGGATTACCTGTAATTATATTCATGCATATATTCTACATGATTTATATTTGCGTAATATTTGCGAAAACATTTATAGTAAACACAAACCTATTTCTATACATATTTATGTTTGCGTATAAAATGTGTTTACAAAATGTTGCCTAACAAACTCATCTGCAGTTTTTGTCGTCTGCAGATATAAAACTTAATAAGACTTTTTTAGTGTTAGACTTTTATCACCTGTCATAAAATTAAATGTACGCTTTTTATTCGTTTCGCTTACATTTCTGAACACGACTTTCATGTTGAACTCGCTAAAGAAAAGTAGAAAGTTGACTCTTTTTATGAGGACGTCAACACTTATCAAGGTCTGAAGGACACGCTAGAATAACTTGATGAAAGTGAAGTTGTAGTGTAGTAATCGTTAATAGTTCAGATTGGGTAGAATTGTGATTATTTAACGAGAATGCTTAACAACAACTTGTTTACATTGGACTTGAAAGCTACCATATTGTAGTTAGCCGGGAAGCAGACGAGTGGACCAGTGTTCCACGGTCGGACAGTTCATTTCAGCAACCTCGAAAGTCTAGCCTCCCTTTTTATTTTGTCATTTTAGTTCTCACATCCCATGAATTATATTTCTGACAAAGGGAAAGAATTGCTGTTTTCTAGGTCGAAAGCTACCAAACTAACACTTATCGTTGGTTGGATTTTTGACGCTGAAATTGTGTTTGTATTAGGTAAAGTTGGTTCATACCTTGCCTGAAGTGATTGCATGATTTAAAAAAAAATGATGATTACATTTAAAATTATTATTTTTTCTTGTTGTTAAGCAGGTTTCCATCTTATAATATATAATAAATGGCCCGAAACCCCGGTAGGTTAACAGTAAGTATTAAAAAATTAAAAAAAAATAATTATACATAAGTAATTGATGCTATGTAGTGTTAAATTCATTAGTGATTCTCAAGCCTTGAAAGCGCCAGTTAAATAGAAGCTATGACAGTTTATAGGCGAAAGTCGAGTAGTCTGTTGCGTTTGTGTTCATTAACTAAAGATTAAAGTATTGTTTCGAATGCGACTCCATTGTGTTAATGAAGCGAAATAAAAGTTTAATAATAAAAACATTCCAAAACACATAAAGAAAACATTAACCGTTTTTTTTTTATATAGAAATATTCTCACCAGGAAAATTACTTTAAACAATTAAGAGATCTAAATTAACGACTAATAAATTTTATGTGCTCACAATATGGTTTTCGTGTTGTGCTTGATATTCCTTGGTGATCACGTGAGTAGCTTAATTTTTATTTCTTACATTTTCACCGGATTGCTGTCGCCATCTTGATATTTCTTGATTAGTAGAGATGCATGAATTCGTTAGTCGATAACTATCAACGGTGTACAATCATTCCAAGACCTCCTATTTTTAACTCCAAAATAAAAACGTTGAAGAGCTACGAAGATGGGTTGGTAGTATTAAAACGAGCGACCATCTGTACTCGATAATATATTTTTAAACATAGTAACCACCATTGCCAATGCACTTTTCCTAGCCTCTTATGATTCTTGGGTAAAAAAATCCGGAACGCGGTTTGGCACTTCCATCTCTGTGGTCACTCTGAGATCGACGAAGCAACGTCCATTGTGTCGGCTACGTAAACGGTCAACAAGCGCCAATGAATGTTAATCGGTTCAATTTTCCACAGCATGGAGGAATTTAATTAGGCATCTTTGTTTAGGACGCACTACTTTGACAGTGGTTTCTTTCTTAGAGTCTCACACTGTCAATATCTGCAACAGAGAGATAATATTTTCGGGTTATGAATGCACAGGTACAGTCATCTTAATAACACAATTTGCAATCTCTTTTGATCTATTCGGGCGGTATGAGATATATATCTCATGAGATATATATATATATATATATATATATATATATATATATATATATATATATATATATATATATATATATATATAGGCCTATATTTTTCCATTTGTGATTTGAATATTTTCGAAGTCGGTTTTGTCATTTTATTTTTACACATCGTAATGCCGGTTTTTATACTCTTCTGACGAGAAGTACTTAGCTTCGAAATGCCTTGACCTAAAGGGGCATTCTTCATATTCTTCTTTCTGTAACTCTTATTGAATTAATAATGTAATAAAGTTCGCATGTAATTTTATATTTTATCTTTTTAACTTATTATATATATATATATATATATATATATATGTATGTATGTATGTATGTATATGTGTATATTAGGAAGAGTACTGTCGTAAACGCATCTCACCCGCTAGTTAAATAGCAATAAAGTAAGGCGTGTTTGTTTGTAAATAAACAAGCGGCTCCAGCACTGTAAAAACGGTAGGCGAGTGTGTATTTAAATGGACATCACTTGCGAGCACCGATCCTATGGGGCGATGGGTGGAATTGCCGAGTCTAGCCACACTGATGAGTTGTGATGCAACGAAACAGTACTGTTCTTATATGTATATAGGTGGGTGTATACATACACACACACCCACACACACACACACATATATATATATATATATATATATATATATATATATATATTTGAAAATTTTCCGGGGGGGTACAGAATTTTATAACGGCTAAATACAGACCAAAAAGCATAATCAATTTTAAAAATAAAAAATGAAAATAAACGTTAGCTAACCAGGTTTCGTTCCTCACTTAACAAATCTAAATCGAGGAAAATACGATTTAAAACAAACCCCAAAAGTTATGAATATGGCGGGATAGGAAAAAAAGAAAACAAAAAAAAAAACAGAAATAAACGGGGGAAAAATTACATAGAGACTTAAGTCCTAGAAGATTTTCTTTTTGCTTGCAAAGAGAGGGTCTCAATGACTTAATAAAAAGAGTCTCTAAAATTTTCAAATGGTAGGGAGAGTGCGTCTTACTAAGGATCGTAAACATGTCAGCACTGAAAATCGTGGCACACGCATGGTTATTTATAAGATAGTCGCAAATCGCAGAAGCATACGTATTACTCAGAACATCCGATGGTGAAAAATTTGCATAACGAATCTTTGAAGGGACATGCTGTTTCAAACGAAAATCTAATCTTTGCGATGTTCGCCCAACATAGTGCGCACTGCAACTACATTTAAATAAATAAATAATAGAATTATTATGGTGGGGAACATCTTTGCGAATAGACGGCAACATAGATTTCTTTTCACATTACATTTAAACTTCCGCATTTTGGTGTCGTCAAGGAAGCAAGAAAAAAAGTGAAAATTCCAAAGTTTAGCAGTCAGAGAGAAGCAACCACTAGAGTAGAATACTTTCCGGTATCTACGGACTTTCATAGTTATAGGGTAAGGTTTTCGAATTATTGTTGAATCTCATGTAAATGTGGAAAACTATACAAAGGTGAAACGAGTCGTTCGTTGAAATTACGGTTAGAAGAACATCGAAAAACCATAGTACGTGGAGAGACTGAAAATCAGGTATAGCTGACCATACCTGGAATGAAAAGGGAAACAATTTACCATTATGGGATGAAGTAAAAATTATGGACAGAGAGGAACGGTGGGGAGTAAGCCGACTGAAAGAAGCAGCACAATGCTGAGGAATAACCAACTGTCAAGTAGACCTAGTATATAACTCAATACAATATGGGAACCAGTAATTATAAACAATAGATAATATATACAAGCAATAAACAGAGAGATAGATATACGTTAATATATAGTAATAATTAGTAATAAATGGCGATATTTACAACTAGAAATAAAAAATAAAAAAAGGTTTAAGGCTCCTAAAATTCGTACTAGCATTGTCCGCAAGTACCCGTGGCGCAGTGATTAGAGTACTGGGAAGAATCAATTGTAAAACTGATATTATCCTGAATATTAAAGGTTCAATCCTTAGTGTAAGCAACTGAACAATAAAATAAGGACCTCTATCCAGTCATGGCTGATGGAACAAGAACACGCTACTCCCGTGAAGTAAATAAAGAGTTCCGCTCGAAATTCCGTCAGAAATTCGCGAGTTCGACAGAAACATTCCCGAGTTCGACAAGATACACCTGAAGAAGGTCGGAGGTTATATCGACAGAAACGTTGTGAAAATAACACTCAAGATGAGAACAGTAGTCCGATGAATAATAATACAAAAGCCTTTATATCTAGCATTTCTAACAACGCATTTTTTTCTTAATCTTTTAAACAGTTCATTTCTCCGGCGATGTGTGACCTTTTTGTTTATGCTCTCACATCACCCATATGTCTCGTACGCGTGTCTTTCCGAAACTCGACTTAAACACCTCTCTTTCTCTGAACATGTCTCGAATACATCTGCTTTTAGGAACACGTGTTAAACACGTGCTTCTCTGAACACCGGCCATGTCTCGAACACCACTTCTCCAAATAAACTTCTACTAACTTTTATCATTTTTATTTCGACTGTGACGTCATATCGCACACTGGCACGGTCATTTGCATTTTGCTGCTGCTGCCAACGCAGCGTAAGCGGCTCGTTACATTTTAAAGCGAGCGAAACGTGGATTTTGTCCACTTTAATGTCCGGTGATTACTATGCAAGGTATCTAGGAAGCAATTAATGAGTTTATTTGGAAGACAGCAAAAGTAACAATTAAATAGCACTAGATGAAATAGCCAACGTTTTCTGAGATTGAATAAAAATCAATAGTGTTCCACACTTCAAATACGTTATTGTCATCGAAATCGGTGAGCGTGCCCATTTTTTCAATGAACTCGATTGATTGCTTGCTCTAGTCGGGAACCCATTTTAATGCACCCGGGAAGAAGTTTCATATGCCTTCCCACAGTGGCTTAGCCTAAAATACATTATAGTCTATATTGCACAGTAGAGAACATATTTTTGATTGTAGAAAATAGATTGAATTAAAGTTTAAAATGCAAAAGTCAAGTATTATGTTTCAATTGTGCTTGTAACAAAAACACTCATTTTGAATGCACCCCTGTCTTAGCAAAGAATCTACTGTTGATTTTATACGCCAGGCCCTTTTGCTTGTGCGATGATAAACCTTCTCAAAAGCACTTGTGATGTTAGACTTTATAAAAGCGTTACATTTGGTCAAAATCGAAATGTTCTTTCTTTAATCTGATTTTTTCGATTAGCGATTTTTATACTTACTCGAGACATTTCCTATCTAAACCATTCATAAGCGTATGAAGTATATTTGTGTGAAATTTTTAAAAATCGATCGAGCCGTTTCGATGTCCGTAGGGAACGACCTCTCACGAACCCATAAACAAAGTGCATTTTATATATGCGTAAAGATATAAGGGAATTTATATATATGAATATAATGCTTTTATTATCTCATACCACATGATCTTTCTCGGCCAATCAGAAATATTCTCATCTCTCAGAATCTCATAAATATCTGAGGTATAATATAGCAAGAAAACCGGAATGATAACAATATGGATCAAATAATAATGCTTACGTTCCGAATTCACACTTTGTAAAATGGAAACTGACTGATGAAGTGTACATTGATCGAAACTTCGTGAATTGGAGTACAAAAATAGTGTATTATTTTGATGAATCAGACTAGTGTTGAAATCTTCGTTGTTATTTTCATATTATTTCGGATGATATAACCTTTGACCTTCTTCAGGTAAATCTTGTCAAACTCGGGAATCGGTCCGTACAACTCGGAATTCTACACATAATTTTCATTTAATTCACGAGGATAAAATAGAGTGTATTCGTTAGAAAGTTAAAGTAATTTACAATTATATTTAAAGTATGACTAGTGCCCAGGACCCACATGAACACGCGGCGAAACGACACTAAGCGACACTAAGAGTACAGTTGCTAATTACTTTGGATGTCTACTCGGTCATGGCTGACGATCGAGAGCATGCTACCTCGGTGGATTAAATACAAGGTTCAGTTTGAAATGCTGTGCAGATTTCGATAAAAAGATTTCCAAGTTCAACAAAAAGGTTCATAAGGTCAACAGAGATTCTCAAGTTAATAAGAAAGATTCCCATTCAACAGAAGGATCTAAAGGTCCAATAGAAATATTCCCAAGTTGGACAGACATTCTGAAGTTCAACGGAAAGATTTCCAAGTTTGACAGAAAAGTTCCCAAGTTTAACAGAAAGATTCCCAAGATTAACAGAAAGGTTCCCAAGTTTAACAGAAAGGTTCCCAAGTTTAACGGAAAGGTTCCCAAGTTTAATATAAAGGTTCCCAAGTTTAATATAAAGGTTCCAAAGTTTAATAGAAAGGTTCCCAAGTTTAATGGAAAGGTTCCCAAGTTTAATAGAAAGGTTCCCAAGTTTAATGGAAAGGTTCCCAAGTTTAATAGAAAGATTCCCAAGATTAACAGAAAGGTTCCCAAGTTTAACAGAAAAGTTCCTAAAATCGACAATGAAGTCTTCGAGTTCAAGAAAAAGATTTCCAAGTTCGACAAGATACACCTGCAGAACATCGGATTGTAACATTTCCGTTACAAACAAACAAAATAGATGCATACAAAATCCGGGTTGGTATTTGTTTCTTTTTTAACAAAAGTTTTTATTACCATTACTTTCAGCGCTACTTAAAAAGTCCCTGCCACATGTTTGTCTAGCCTGATCGGCGTTTCTCCTTCCTCCTACAACATGCCGTTCACAGCCGGCCTATATTCTTCCACGACTTTACGCGTCCATTTTCCTCGACGCGCACTTTGCGTCTTCTCCGATCACGTGGTGTGTTGTTCTCTCCTTTTTCTTCTTTTTCTTCTCGCCCATATCCGCTTTTTTGCCCAATGCCGCAGCTAATCTCTCCCGAATCCAGCTATCCCTTGCTGCTGCTGATACTTTCCCACGCGCTGATATTCATTATCTTACAGGAGGTTACATCGGCCGAAACGTTGTGAAAATAATACTCAAGATGAAAACGATAGTCCGAGTAATCTAAATGACGCTAATTATCAATCGTTATCTAAAAAATTCAGAAACAGAAAAATGTAAACAAAATATGTTTTTCTACATTTCCAGCTGGTCGTTAAAAAAAAGTTAAAATCTTTAATTGAAAATATAACTTCTCACTTGTTTTCGTTGGTAGACACGATTCTTTTGAGGGAAAAAAGAACGGCGACGCCAGACTTAATTATAGATGCTATATCAAACGTGAAGAAGAGTTGGCCTTCCTCCGACGTCAATATCAATCGGACAACAGCTGTTTGATTGCATAAATCATATGAAGAAAAATCGATAAATCTAATTGAAATCATTACCAAAAAAGCTTTTATTTTGACACAAAAAACAATATTAATGTGCAGATAAATATCAATCGATCGCAAATCATAAGACACTAACATAACAAAGTAGATACATTACTTGCAGATATAGAAAGTCAAATCAAACGGGTTGTCTTTTATATTACTAGAGAATAGGAGAGGCCGATAAAAACAAAATATTTGCTCAAGGTAGGTAACTCTAATCCAAGGGAGGTAATCTAACTTAAAGAAGTTGATACAACCATCGTCATATTATGTGACCCCGAAGATTCTACTGTTACCATTAGTAGTATCCCTGACATGTTTTCTAGTCAGAATTATTTCTTGGAAGGCACATGGGATTACGGAAGGGACTACGTTGTTGATGCCAACATCCTAAGCGAAAGTGTTTCTTTTAGAATTGAATTCGAACCTAGGACACCCAGTCGATCAGTCTATTTCGTTACCAACTGGGCAATCGTCAACTTTGATTTCATACGTGAAAAATATTTAGGACCCATTTTTTTCCCATGAACATATCGCGAGATATCTATTTATTTGAAATAGTATATATCAAACATGAAATGTCCTTCAGATTTTACAGCATGTATTATTTTTTTAATTAGTATAATTTACGATGCTTTGTTTTAATAAAAAAAGCAAAAACAAATTTAGGCATTTTTCTTACTACTGAAAACCATAACTTCAGTGAAGGTGTTTTTGTTTAACGGAAATAATACATTTTCGCTCAGATTAAAATAAAAATAACCAGTCCATTATATTCCGTGATCATTATTTCATAAATACTGAAAATTTCATTAAAATTAGTTTATTTCTTGATTTTTGATGAATTTATAAATAAATGGAGGGGTGAAAATGTTTATACATTTTGAGCATCGGCATTCATTTTGCACGTACTTATCAGACACTGATATCAAAATGTGCACTCATTGTCTCTATAGACACACAGCGGTCCTTATCCATGAAATTCTTTATTTGGCCAATCAATTCTTGTGTTCTGACTTCCTTACTTCTCCCACATATCTCATCATCCCACACAGACTCCTTGCCTTCCCTGAATCTATTATGCTATTCACAAATTTATGCTTGATTCATGCAAGATAGTCCAAAAGCAATCTGGAGTATTTCATACGATTCTGTGGCATTTATTTCAAGTTGAAAAAAAAAGAATTTTATTGTATGTTGTTGTTCTAAAGTGTCCATACGTCCAGATTACATTTTTAAAATTCACCAGCTGTGACAATCAGGCTTTAGTAGCGTGTATTCCAATTCTTGCTATAGCTGTTTCTTTGAACCTAAAATCATAAAACTTCTCCAGTCATCTCGTAAGATGTATAGCAATTATATATTGAATTTTTAAGAGTCTACGACAATTTAAAATGTCTATACAAAACAAGTCTGGAAATTTATTTAAGGCACTTCGTGTATATATATATATATATATATATATATATATATATATATATATATATATATAGATAGATAGAGAGAGAGAGAGAAAGAGAGAGATAGAGAGAGGAAGATAGATAGACAAACAGAAATAAGTCTCCTGTGCATCATGAGTAAGTTATCTGAATCCGTGTTAAATAGAGAAGTAGTCAACAACCTCAGCAAAAATAATCTTCTTAGTTACATGCAATATGGCTTTCTTTCCGCTAGATCTACAGATCTGTGCTTACAATAATTTCTCATAGGATTGCCGAATCACTCGATAGAGGCTTCCTTTCGAGTGCAATTGCTCTTGACATGTCAAGGGCATTTGATAGGGTATGGTACAAAGGTTTACTACACAGGATCTCCAGTTATGGTATAACTGGAAATGTCTTTTCGATTATTAAATCATTTCTCTTAGATAGATTCATAAGAGTAATGGTTGATGGGCAGAAATCAGAGGCTTATAGTATTAATACTGGTGTCAATCAGGAGTCCATCTTGGGTCCAACTCTCTTCCTGATCTACAGTATGATCTTCCAAATCACATCTTTAAATCATTCGTATAGATTTTTGCCGACGACACTACTACCTGTGGCAGCACATCAAAGGCCGTAAACAACCAAGTTCTCTCTGATTCTCTCCCCTCTGATCTTGAGCATGTGGTTCAATGAGGGAAAATATGGCTGGTTACTTTTAATGCATCTAAAACCAAGCTTCTATCTTTACATCATCAACGTTCTGATTCCAATCTGGCTGCAATTGAAATGAATGGCTCTCGTCTTAGGGAGGCTCCATGTTTTGACAAGCTTCTGGGCTTGACCTCAACACTTGATCTAATAGGGAATACGTACATCATATTCGTTGCCAATGTCGCTGGAAAAAGGATGGGTCCTTCTATCGGCCCAGTAGATATCTACCTGCTGATGAAAAACTCTACCTATATAAACCCACGTACGTCCAAGGAGGGAGTATTTCCGTCACATCTGGGCAGAAGCTGCTAGGAATACCTTCTTTGACAGAGTTCAAAATAGACTTCGTAGCCTAGTGGGGGGGCGCTTTTCTCTTCCATGCAACTACTTTCTCACAGAAGGGACGTTGCAAGCCTGTCTTTTTTATCGGTATTTTCATAGAAAGTGCTCGTCTGGGCTCCAATCTATATTCCCCCCTCGCCAAACTGTCACGAGAAATACTCATTTGGCTGAAAACACTATCAATAATTTCCCCTACTCTTTATCTGTGCCGAAACCTAAACGTAGATTCCATGAAAAAAGTTTCTTCCCTTAGAACTGCACACATGTGGAACCCTCTTCCGTTTTCCTTCTTTCTACCGTTCTCCTTTAGTAACCCAATTTTACCAAATTTACACTTCTAACGATTACTATGATATTGTCTTTTTGACCACTTAACACTCTTTAACCCTTATCCTCGAGCGGCCCCTTGGCTTTCATAAGTTGTGATTCCCTTGTAAACAAAATAAAAATAGAGGGCAAGTGAATGATATGAAAATTCGATAGAAAATGTATATGAAATAAAATAGAAAGAAAGGATATAACATAGACTATTAAATAAAACCGGTGTATGCGATTTTATTCTAGTTTTTATTTTCGAAATAGATGATAAAAAATACATTCAATATTTATATGCACAGAAACAGGTGCGTCTAAAGACACACACACACACATTACATTCTGAAAAGCAATCCTTTGAATGTTATCTTCCTTTTTAACTTGAACACTTTTTAAGAGTTAACACCTTCGTAAATAGCGTATACGATTCATTTCTTTCGCATTTAGTATGAACACCACGGAAGCCAAATGGTTAAGAAAGTTGGATTGGTGCTGCAGGGATCCAGGGTTAAAATCGTTCGACCGTCGCTTAAGTTATATAAGCCACATTGATGACTGTTAATATAGCCATGGAGCTCATATAATATAACAAGCAAAAATAAGTATATATATATATATATATATATATATATATATATATATATATATATATATATATATACATATATATATATACATACATATATATATATATATATATATATAATATATATATATTTTTTTTTTTTTAAACCAAAAACAATGCGGAGGAAGACCAGAAAAGATGAAGTAAAAAAGAAAAACAAACAGATGTGCCTAACCTTTATTTGACTATCATTCTTCCCTTGCATGTATACTTATTTATTACCAAGTTGCTGGTATGTACGCTGTATGTAAAGTCCGTGGGTGGTGTGGAACTTTGATTAATTTCGAGAGAAAATTACCTCTCTTTTTCAAAATAGAAGAGATATATATATACATATGCATATATATATATATATATATATATATATATATATATATATATATTACATGGATATTACATATATATATATATATATATGTATATATATATATATATATTACATGGAGGTCACCACTTATCAAGACCCAGAAGCCACTCGGAGATAAGGGTTATTGTGTGTACATTAATCAATGGGATAGTATAGTTAGTATTGGAGATTTGATAAAGTGTCATTACTTAAGGAGGCGGTCCATCAGGAATTTGTTTATGTTCGACTTGAAGACATCCAAGCTGAAATCAGGAGGGAAACAGGCAAGCGGAAAAGAGTTCTACAGGCGTACAATTCGAAGAAAGAAGCTTTGTTCATGGAATCTACGTTTTGACTTAGGCACAGATAAAGAGTGGGGAAATCATTTACAGTGGTTTCAGCTAGACGGATGTTTTTCGTGAAAGATTGGAGGGGGACCAGAGATTGGAGCTCAGACGAGCACTTGCAATGGAAATAACGATAAAACAAATATATGCTCGCAACGTCTCTTCTGTTGGACAGAAGTTGCAGGGAAGAGAAAATGGCATCCCCCAATCTACTTTGTACTCTGTCAAGGCAGGATAGGCTGTTTTTAGCAGCTCCTGCCTAGATGCGGCAGCAGTACTCCATACTTGGACGTACTTGGCTTTTATATAGATAGAGAATCGCATCATTAGGGAGATAACTTCTGGAGCGGTAGAAGGATCTCACCATTTTCCCAGCGATCTTGGCCACAGACTTGATGAATGTGTTCCATTTCAGATCAGGAGTAAAGGTCAATCACAGAAGCTTATCAAAACATGGGGCATCCCCTAGACGAGAGCTATCCATTTCAATATATGCCAGCTGGGGGTCAGAGCGTTTATGATATAAAGATAGGGGTTTGGTTTTAGAGGCATTAAAAGTAACCAGCCACCTCTTCCCCCTCTTACTGATTATAGGAGAGAGAATCAGAGAGAACCTTGTCATTTACGGCCTTAGATGTGTGTGTCATCAGCCACCTCTTCCCCCCACTGAATTACACGCTCGAGATCAGAGGAGAGAGAATCAGAGAGAACTTTGTCATTTACATCCGTAGATGGTCGTGTCATCAGCATGGATGTCAACGAATGATTTATGTATGTGTTTTTGCAGATCATTGATGTAGATCACGAAGAGAGTTGGGCCCAGGATTAACCCTTGGGGGACTCCAGCATTAATGCTGCAGGCCTCTTATTTTTGTCCATCAACCACTACTCTTATGATCCTATCGGAGAGAAATGATTTAATGATTGAGAAAACATTTCCAGTTATACCGTAGCTGGAAATCTTGTAAAGTAAGCCCTTATGCCATACCTTGTCGAAGGCCTTTGATATGTCAAGAGCAATTGTCCTATCAAGGAAGCCTTTGCGAAAGATTCGCTAATCATATGAGGTATAACCGTTAGAACATCTGCTGTAGATCTAGCAGAACGGAAACCATATTGCATGTCACTAAGTTATTTCTTCAGAGATGGTTGACTACTTCTCTATTTAATATAGATCCCAGCAACTTACTCATGACACACAGGAGACTTATTGGTCTGTACTGAGAGCAAGCTGACTTATCACCTGAATTCTTAAATACAGGACACACACACACACACACACACACACACACACACACATATATATATATATATATATATATATATATATATATATATATATATATATATATATACTAAAATAGAACGTGACCCGGAGGCTCCTCTTCATTGATTCCTACACAGGGACCGGGCACACGCCGTTCAGTTGAGTGTTCTTTTTTCGGTGCTAGTGCATTTTTTGAACTGAACTGGACATATGTAAGCGTCCACAGAGATTTGTACTGAAACTGACGTACACCGCAGGATTATGCCGAGCGTCGCCGAGGAAATCTTAAAACACTACTAAACAGAAAATAGCAACATTCGTTGGATAAAAATTACAATTAGAAAAAAAAATGGAAGAACAAAAACTAAATAAATATACAACAACAGCAACTTACCTCACATGATTGAAAAAATAGGGATAGGGGTGCTATGGTTGGATTTCAGGAAAAGATTAGTTTCTTTCAATGGATAATGGTAAAAAACAGCATTTAGCAAAGAAATAAATTAAAAGCCATAAAAAATCTTCCGTAATCGTATTTTAGTTGTATTTATTTGCAAGAGAAACTTTAAAACATATTTTTACCAAAATACATTTTAAAGTTCTAAGAATGAAACAATGTGATGCTTATGCAGAGAAGGTACCGTGCTATATCTATCTATCTATCTATCTACCTATATGCATATATATATATATATATATATATATATATATATATATATATATATATATATATATATATATATATAAAAGTGAAAGTGTCTGTGTCTGTTTCTGTCTGTGTACATTTTCCTTAGCAATAACTCTGTTAATTTTTAGTCTACAGATTCGAAATTTGATATACAGGGTACTGAGATTTGGGAAAATCTATATGATCGGTGTTCATACGACAAATATCGAAAAATTGTCTAAAAATATTAATATCTTCATTTTCAACTGGGCAATTTTTAAGAGGGGGGATCGTTTTTTTTTCTCCTTCCAATTCTCCAGCCAAAATGTTACCATACATCACTTCAGGTTTGGCAGTGGTCGTAACCGCAAAGATGTCAGTTTTTCCCCCATTGTTTTCCTCCTTCGCGGTACGGGTTCGATCCTTCCTTCCTACTACAATTTTTTTTTTTGCTCAACATACACATCTAAACACCCGGGCAAGGCCGCGCTGAAATGCTAGTATATATATATATATATATATATATATATATATATATATATATATATATATATATTAATTATTATAGTAAAGAAAAATTATGAGAGCTCCTTTAAGAAATTCGTTTCTTATCGTTGAACACTTTCAGTTGAATTAAAGTCGGTAAATTTAGCTCTTATGCATAGATCATGGTATAACGATTAGACCACTGTCTGACTGACGTAAATGAACATTTTAAATTAAAATGTTTAAATGCAAAGTCATTTCACGCGGTTAATGGTAGCCGAATGGATACGGTCTTTGCTAATCGAGCCAGAGATTTCCCGTGTTGCCGAGTTCGAACCGTTCGACTGCTGTTAATTGTGACACCCTGCACTGAAGTTCCTGATAGGATGAAGCGCTAGTGTTTGTAGGTATTTAATTATTATAGTAAAGGATAATTATATATTATATATATATATATATATATATACATACTAGCATTTCAACCCACCGTTGCCCGGGTGTTTTAAGGTGTATGTTGACACCACCCTTACCATTTATTGGTTTGGGCTCAAATCAAGTTATTAGGTAGATCCATGCCCAAGGAACCTATATCTAAAATTTCAAGTGTTTAGACCCAAAATTGTCGGAGGAGTTTGGTAGAGTTCTCAAAAGTCAAATCGTTGAACTTTGACCCATTAACAGCCAAATTTCATGCCGAAAATGGATTAAAAAGATTTTCCCAATCTCAGTACCTTATATATCAAATTTCGAGTCTGGAGACTAAAAATTGACAGAGTTATTGCGTAGGTAAATGTACACCCACAGACACACATCCACGTTCACTTTTATAGATATAGATTTTCAAGTTAAATTCAAGTTTTACGATATCTTCTTTATTAAATTGTTAAGTGAAAGCAAAGAATAATTACAAATCATAACGTCCTGATGTTAAGAATGGTTTCTAATAATAAAATAGTTTAACAAATTTTAAGCATATTTTTTGTGTGCAATAAATGGCACCTTTTGTTTGGTACGTAATTTGCATTTTTTTTAAATACTGTTAAGAAAAGTATTAAGAATAGTTCGGCTAACGCTCGCCATATTCCGGCGGTTTACATCAAGTTCCGGGCAAACCCGAGAGGATGCTTATATACGTCTAATTCCAAAAATGTACCAATATCCGTTTTTTCTTTATTCTTCATCTTATAATACTTAGCTTTTTGCAATAAGTATTAAGTATCAGTTTTTAGTCTTTAGCATTGATCTAAACGAGGATTGGATCTCAGCCTCTCGGATTATAAGTGACCACTTAATACGAGATTATTAGTGACCACTAACCATTTCATACGAGATGGTTCTTCAAAGTAACTTGACTGTTGTCATATACCAAGGGTCGGAAACATATGGCCTGCGGGCCAGATCCGATCTACCAAGGTATTTTAACTTGACTGCGAGGCTGATTATTAATGACTGTTTATAAAATTAGAGATGAGACTTTCGTAGTCAAGAAATAAACTGCAGTTCTCTTCCTCTGATCCACTCAACCGAATTTAATTACTATGTTCGCAAAAATACGATCAAAATATAATCACCTCCATCCTACGTAAAATAAATAAAATAAACATGAAACAAATCGAGAGTAAATTTGACTGACGGAATGATTGGTCAACGATAGACATTAGGATAGGATCGCTTCAAAGGAACAATGTTGTCTCAGTCAGCTTCCTAATTCATGTCTCATAAATTCCATGATGTGTATGTAGTAAGTATATATGCTTGAAACTATTTGTTCTTGCATGTATGTGTATATGCGGATTGTTTTTGTGTGTATGTGTGTGTGGTTCGTTTGTGATGCAATTCTCAATAACAGTTTAAAACATACACGTCATAGTTTCATCCATTTCACTTCGATTGATTTTTTATTTCGATTTTTGTTGTTTCTTAAAAGAAACTAATTTTTGTTAAATGTTTTTATTTTTAATTTTAGATTTCCCTTTGTTTTTTCTGGTGACTCAAAGTTTGTTCTAATTATGATTTAACATTTTTACGTTGAAAGCAGTTTCATATGTAATTTTCCTTTTTTTTATTTCATTAATGACTTTCGTCCGACTAGAGATCGTACTTATAACACAATACGACCGGCGAGGTTGAATGATCTGCCAATCCTTGCCATAAAATATGGCTATCAGTTTCAAATAGTAAAAAACACGTTTTTCCATTCACATTAACTTCGTATCTAATGCTACACTTTCTTTCCGCGCTTAAATAGAAAGATTGTGCAGGGATATCGGACCAGCGCAGTCGGCGCAGCATTCTTTATGACATCGCATATTCTAAACGGATCCATCCGAGTGTGGGATACAGAAAAAAGTCGCACGTTATAACGTCAGATAAATATGACAATGTTTCTACAAGGTGAAACAATAAAATTGTCGCCCTAGAAATGGCGACATGATTCCATTTCCGTTTGATAAAAAGTTATCTTTTAGTGTTTGTGCAGATTATCTACTAGTTGGCCAGTTGTGTAAAAATCCCAAGAGCGATAGGAGCCTTCTATCATGTCGTCTGAAAGTGACACAATGTTCAATGACGGAGATCGGAGATGCGCCGCTGTTCAACTTATGCTCCCTACCGATTCAAGTTATGACAACAGAACCATTGCCAGCACTCTCAAAATGTAAATCTGGATGATTTAACGCTTGAGAGCATAGCTCAACCAAGTTTTCGGCCATGGTTATAGACTTTGGTGTGGTCCCAAGTGACGGCCACCTTATGCCACCTCACATCTTTGAAGTCGGTTTGGAAATCAACACCAAAGCGTACCTGGATATGTTGCAGAGTGTGGTGACTCCCCGATGCTACCAGATGGTTGCTGGCAGAATGTGGGTGTGCAGCAGGGCTCGGCGTTGACCGACAAGCCCCCCAAAACCTGGCTTGACTTGAGAAGTAGTGCTACAACTTTATACCCTTCTCTCACTGGCCCTTCCTCGTCCCCACCTGCACCTGCTGGACTACTACGTTAAGTCATACGTCGGGAACATCACCAACATGACTTTCTACAACACCAAAGCCAATCTGATCGCCACCATCCGCAGAGTATTCAAAAATGGCATCCTCCCAGTTCCGAACCCGTTTCTAGGCGGTGATTCAGATTGAAGGCGACTTAATTGAATAGATTTCAGCTCTCCTACATAATCAAGTTACCTGAATTAAGTTTTTCAATATATTTTTTTAAAATAAAGCTGTAGTGTTGTTTTCTTCATGGCGACTGCTTTATCGTTCCACTCTATATTAGATCGACTGTCCCCTTGACCACAAACTTCAGGGTGTTGAGGCCGTTTTGAGCAGGTTCATTGTCATGGTGAAAGGGAGGAAATGTAAACAAAAATATGTGAATGAAAAATTCAATGATTGCAAAATCGAAGACAACATGCTTCCAATATATCTGTGTTAGAAGATAATTCACTCAACAGCTGTTTCGTGGTCTCACAGCCTTTTCCTATGTCTAGCCGTGTCGGATATATTTACACTAAGATTCGAACCACACTCGCTTTATCAGCAAAATCAGGTCAGCAGCAAAACATTTTACACGATTACGTATTCCAAGAAACGAAAATAATTTTTAATGTTTAAATATTTATACACTAGCTGGATGCTCGATTTTGCCCGCTCGTACACGTAAACATGATATAGAAAAGGCAGAGGGATGCAACATTTCGTCCCATCGCCGAAATGTTGCATCCCTCTGCCTTTTCTACAAGTATTTTAGTGGTGAATGCTCTGACGAACTGCAATCACTTGTGCCCCCACTACGTGAGCACCCTCGACAAACCCGACAGGCTGCTAAATCCCACCCCCACACTGTAGAGATCCCTAGATGTAAAAGATCTTTTTACTCCAATAATAGTTTCTTCCCCAGAACCGCTAGACTCTGGAATTCCATTCCAGGTCCCTGCTTCCCAACAGTACTGACGTGCAGAAGTTCAAGTGTAACGTGAACCGACATCTTACTGCCCAAATCCCTACATAGTACCCCAGTAGTTGTTGCTCCGGATAGTAGCCCCCTACACCAAAGTGGCAATTTGCCTTGTTTGGGGTGAAAATGTAATTAAAAATATATATATATATATATTATTTCATGCAAATTGCATATATTTTATTATGGAATCAATCCTCTATTGATTATTATATATTACAAGGAATTACAGTGGAGTAATTCGCATATATATATATATATATATATATATATATATATATATAATTATATATATATATATAATGTGTATCCAATTCCTTCTGTGTTTTTTACAATATCACTTCATCTGATATATGAGCTTGACGATGAATGCCCTGGAAAAGTCACTATTGATTAATGTTTATTATTTAAATATGCAAACGAAGAAATGATTTGCAGCGATTTTAAATAGTGCCTCTTCTTTTTATCGCAAGTTGAATTCATTAATAAGAAAAAAAATGAGGTATACTTAGGCTTCAATAAAGGATCATTCGATCTGTCAATGAGTGATATCTCCAGATAACAATAGTTCTGTTTTTTATAAGACGAAATGATTTGTTAAGTTTTTATTATTTCCCTTGACCGGTGTAACGTAAAATATCCCCTTTAAAATTCTTCTTTTAATATCTATAAGAGAAAGATTATATTTAAGATCACATTGCGGGGGGGGGGTCGATACTTATCGGATGCATTTATGTACAAATATCTAAGAACACTGCCAGCCATATAAATTAGCTTAGTGTGAAATTAGCAAAAGATAGGCTCAGCCGTTTCGGAACCTATCAGGAAGAAACTCAAACGCACAAAACACACAAAGTGACTTTTATATAGCGATATTGATATTTATTGTTCATAATGCCATTATACGCAACAAACTAATCTGTTTCACGCGAGATAAACACGGGGTAAATATTTATCAACTATGCGTATATTTCTCATCTTTATTCTAACTCGTGTCGTGCGTAATATTTACGCATTTTTAATGGATGATGGAAAACAAACATTGTATTGGTTCGTACTGTTAGTAGCAATATAACAAGAACATCATCCAGATTGTAAACTGACGTATATATGTATGGAAAATATTATTGACTCCTTTGAATTCTGTCTTATATTTGACCATGATAGCATCATGGCGGATAATAGCCGAACGTGCTGACCGATTGCGCCAAAAAGATCTCATTGATCTAGAAAAAAATATATTTTATGTTTTTATTAATTCAATTATTTTCAGCTCTGTCTTCCTCTTCACTCCCTCACTTTCTTATCTTTATTATTCTCTCCCTTTTTTTCTCTCTCTCTCTCTACATATATATATATGTATATATATATATATATATATATATATATATATATATATATATATATATATGTAACGGGGGTTAGAACAGTAGTCTAAAGAGCAGAGAGTATTTTAATGTGATAGTAACATTACTAACTTAATTATAATAACCTATAATATGGTCATGTCATCCCGCATACGAGTTACAAAAAATGTCCAAAAAGCAAGACAAAGCAAAATGAAACCGCAAGTATTAGATACAAACACAAATAAACAGAAAACCAAAGTCTGTAAGCGTAAAAACAGAAATAGAGAGACCATATGGTTCAACCCTCCATATTCCAAAAATCTTGAGACAAACATAGCCAGAGAATTCTTTAAAATATTAGAAAAAACTTTAAAGCCCCTCATAGATAGAGTAAAATCTTTAATAAGAACACGATCAAAGTGTCTTACTCAACTATGCCAAACCTTCATAGAAAAATAATAAGTTCTAACAATAAAAAAATTAATAAGATACAAAAGGCAAAGACAAAAAATATAGCAGGCTGTAACTGTAGAAGAAAAAATAGTTGGCCTCTACAAGGTACATGCAAAATAAAAATGTAGTTTATAGCTGCACAGTATCAAACACCCAAATTGAAATGAGGTTAATAACAACCATGCCTCGACCACGCGATTAAACTTTAACCAATCTACCAATCAAATACAGACCAACCCACCACATACCAATGCCACCCCAATCTACCTGAAAATAAATACATTAAACTAAACACAATCTACTTCGGTTCCACATCTGGACTTATTAAGCATGGAATTTCAGCACACAAGCACTCTTTTAAAAATCCTTCCCTGTTGAACCAAACCACTCTATCTAAACATATTTGGCGACTCAAAGATAAGAATATTTCCTTCAATTTGAAATGACAAATAATAGGATCATATAAAGGATATACGCCGGGAGATATATTTTGTGCACTTTGTAAGCATATGGCCCTAAAGATTTTAAAATATGACGATATCAAAGATAAAACCACCCTCTTAAATTCAAGAGAAGAGCTTATATCCTCATGCAGTCATCAACGTTGGTTTAAATTTAACAAGCATAAACCACCATAAGTGATTAAAAATGTTGCTTATTAATAATCTATCTTGATATGTATATATATATATATATATATCTTGATATATATATATATATATAATTCTTAACTTTTATTAAAAACATATTATTATAACCTTATATTTAAACCAAGTTCATATTTATGATTTTATTCTATTTTTTATTCTCAATCAATATTACTTTGCTTATCAACGTTAATAAGTAAATATTTTCCTTTTAATTTTAATTTTTCCAGATACGTCTGCCGTATTTAAAAAATGCTAGGTTTAGTTTTGGTGTCTTTTATATATAAAAAACCCACCCAATATTATTGCTGATTAGGAGACTTGTTAAAAAAAAAACTATATGTCAAAATTATTGTCCATGACTTAATGTCTATCACAATAAAAACATAGTTTCCGAAACGATCGTACAAATTATTGACTTTGTTGTGTTCCTTCCTATGAAACAGATTTTTAATTTTAATTTTAAATTATCAATCACATTAATAAATAAATATATATATAGACACACACACATATATATAAATATATATACATATACATACATATATATATATATATATATATATATATAAATATATATGTACTAGCGGAGGGAGTAGAGCTTCCGGCTTTGCCCAAGCGTAAAATACGTGTTAATATGATATTTTAATTTGTCCAGATTTCGTATAAAATATTATAATGTCGTGATTTCAAATGTAAGATGAAATATAACTAGGTGCCATCAGCTAGAATCAAGCCCGAAGCATTTAAAGATGGTGACCTTACCACTATACCAGCTTGACATCACATGAACTGATTAAAAACTGAAAATTAAAAAAAAATAAGATGAATGTACAAAATGTATAACGATTTTTCACTTTTGACCTGTTTTAAACCCTTTAAAAACTACTTTAGGATGTAATCGGCTAAAGATCAATAAAATAAAGGTCCATAAACAATCCGATCATTTGAGGGCCCTAGGCCCGCTCTGTTACTTCTAGTTTCGGATAGAGTTTGAACATATAGTGACAGACAGACATATAGCTTTATATATATATATATATATATATATATATAGAGAGAGAGAGAGAGAGAGGAGGGGGGAGAGAGAACTAGATTATGCCGTGTATATATATACAAGATTATGCAGTGTGTATATATATATATATATATATATATATATATATATATATATATATATATATATATATATACACGGCATAATCTTGTGGACACACCGTTCTCGTCGGATCACCGAATGTTAAGCAACGTCGAGCCTGGTTAGTACCAGATGGATAATTATTTAAAGATTCTAAGCGCTGTATATGCTCTCTGCTTATCTCGTAATTTGTTTCCAGTCGTCTTGTATATTCACTTCAGTCGCCACTCGTATTTAGCAATATCGACTCAGGAGAAGTGTGGTTGGGGATTGCGCACCACCTGCTTCAAAAATTACACGCGCAGGCACCCCTTCGTGGATATCCATAGTCTGTTAAAGACTGAAAGACCCTATATATATATATATACATACATATATATATATATATATATATATATATATATATATATATATATATATATATATATATAATTGTTAAGGATAGAAATAATGTTTTAGCAGAAAATTTATGCACGGTGATGTGGAGCAAATAATATAAGAAGTAAAAGATGAGAATTCCAAGTTAAATAAAGCTATATTAAATCATCACATCAATAAGGGAATGAAACAAAATTCTATTAGGTCATGGCATTTCGAAGCTGACTGCTTCTCATCAGAAGGTGAAAAGGTGTTATATTTATTTATCCACAAATATGCACGCTAAAAGACATTGGTTTGAATAGGATACAGAAAAAGCTTTTATGCGTACACAAGCAATAGTCCAAATGGTTTGGATTACATTTTATTTTTATATATTTTGTTCATATATATTTTCCCACTAAACATTATATGTATTTTTGTATTTTTCTAATACCCTCTCCCTATGTGTTCCATTTCTTCCTTGCATCTACGACTTTAAAATGCTTCCATATGCTACTCGCTATTTATTATTTCTGATTACCAAAGTTATTGTTATTAAAAGTCCTGATTAAAGTAAAGTAAAAACAGTTTATTTTTACAATAGAGCGAAGGATGTTTTCTAAATTAATTTCAGACGGTGGATGAATTAGATGTGATCGTTTGACTTGCTTTTTACTTTCCTTCTTGCTTTACTGCTTAAATTGGTTTCGTTTGGGGAGAAAATAAGATGTATGTGTTTTGCTAGCTCATTTTTGCGTGATATATATATATATATATATATATATATATATTTATATATATATATGTATATATATTTATATATATATATATATATACGGCCTTGAAAATTTATTTCTCAGCTTAGTTTTAATATATATATATATATATATATATATATATATATATATATATATATATATATATATATATACCCTTGAAAATTTATTTTTCAGCTTAGTTTTATTATCTTCCCATGTGGGGGTACCAAATTGGTTAAAGGGAAACTTATTCCCAACTCGCATTTAGGCAAAAATGCACTTTCGTAAACAATTGAATTCATTCAAAAACAAAAACAGATAACATCTAAGTAGATCGCAACATATCCAAGCAGTCGTGCGAGATAGATGAGTAGTAAGAAGTTTAGGCTCATTACCGTGGGGTCCCGATTTCGAATCTCGCTAGATTCAGCCACTCTGATGAGTCATTGACGAGGAAACACGTGTCAGTGGATAATTATATTTTAAAAATAATATCTATGCCGCTCCTCTATGTGCAAGGCACGGCGATTATCTAATGTTATAGAATATTATATTCAATAGAGAAGAGAATAAAATAAAATCGCAATAGATGATTTACGAGTCAAAATCTTTAAGCTGGTTACACAACAATTGGAATTTTTAGAAATCATAATAAATAGAATTTAGTATTAAAACAACAAAATGGAATAAGGTTAATGACCTGAGTAGTGACCTCAAGAGATCCAGCAAGGAATATTTTGATTTATTCACGTGAACCAGTTTAGTCTACACCATAGAGATTTAGTCAAGGAGTTGAGAGTCGGGTTGGAGGGTGTCTGGACTCCATTGATATAGAAAAATGTAAACTTCAACAAGCGTTGCATAACTCCCTAAGACGGTCTAAACGAGAATAAAGGTTCACATAACAAAGTATAAATTGCGTCTTGTTCACATAACAAAGTATAAATTGCGTCTTGTTTTCTTTTTGAAAGAAGGTCTCGACGGGCGGTAACATGCAAGGACTGAAGAAAAAGGGGAAAGAAAGGAAACGAGGCGAATAGGTTTTGTGAAAGAACTATCTTCGTGTTATTGTCGCGTCAGAAATGGTTTTAAATCTTTTGCATCCATTCTGTTATACAGTTATAAAATGTACACAACGAACTTTATATTGCCGCGTATAAACACACGCCCATATAAACGATCTCAGATGTACAATTATATATATATATATATATATATATATATATATATATATATATACTAGCAAAAGTACCCGTCGTGACTGGGTCCAAAAACAGCCTACAGAAAATGGACTCTGATTTATTAAAGTATGATAGGTTATGAAAAGAAAGGGTTGTAAGAAGATAGCTTCGAATTTGGGTGTATCAAAACCAAAGCAAAATATGATGAAAGTAAAAATAAAATAGATAAACCCCATAATTTATTATACGATACCTGTTCACACTGAAACACATCATTCTGTGGATCTATATCAAAAACATTGTTAAACTTTGTGACATCTTTCCATTCTATGGAGGTCAGGCGCGAACGAAGACCCCATAATTTTATTATACCATATTTCTTCAAACTGAAACATAATTATCAAAGTATACTTACGCAGAAACATATGAAAAGTCTTTATTAAAGTTTGTGCCTATTTCCATTCTACGGAGGCCAGAACGCAGACACTACAATTTTATTATACCATCCCTATTTAAGTTAAAACATACTTATCAAAGTATTATTATGTACATCTATATCAAAAACACTTGTAAACGTTTTTTTTTTTTAATTTATAATTTTTTTATTTCCATACTTTGTGGACCAGGCGCGAACGCATACCCCAGAATTTTAATGAACCACCGTTCTGCCAGATATAACATACCCATTCATCTGTCTCGATACATTTTTTTACACTGTCGTCACCACTTATCAATGCCCGGAAGCCACTCAGGGATAAGGGTTATTGCAAGTACAGTAAGTTAGTGTGGAGATTTATTGAAATGTTTACTTGAGGTGGCGGTTCATTAGGAATTTGTTTACGTTGGACTTCAAGACATCCAGGTTGTAATCAGGTGTGAAGCAGGCGGACGGAACAGAGTTCCACAGGCGTGCAGTTCTAAGAAAGAAGCTTTGTTCATGGAATCTACGTTGTGATTTAGGCACAGATAAAGTGGGGGAAATCTTTGAGAGTGGATTCAGCTAGACGGGTGTTTTTCGTGAAAGATTGGCGAGGGGGGACCAGAGATTGGAGTTCAGATGAGCACCTGCCATGGAAATAACGATAAAACAAAGATAGGCTCGCAACGTCTCTTCTGTGGGAGAGAGGTTGCAGGGTAGAGAAAAGGGCATCCCCCACTAAGCCAGGAAGTCGATTTTGTACTCTGTCAAGGCAGGATAGGCTGTTTTAGCAGCTCCTGTCCGGATATGGCAACAGTATTCCATCTTGGACGTACTTGGCTTTTATATAGATAGAGAATTGCATCAGCAGTGAGATATCTTCTGGAGCGGTAGAAGGATCCTACCATCTTTCCAGCGACCTTGGCAACTGACTTAATGTACGTGTTCCATTTCAGATCAGGAGTAAAGGACAAACCCAGAAGCTTGTCAAAACATGGGGCTTCTCCTAAATGAGAGCCATCCATTTTAATTGATGCCAGATGGGGGTCAGAGCGTTTATGATGTAAAGATAGGAGTTTGGTTTTAGATGCATTTGGTTTTAGATGCGTAACCAGCCGGGCCTTCCCCCACTGAACCACGCGCTCGAGATCAGAGGAGAGAGAATCAGAGAGAACTTTTTCATTTACAGCCTTTGATGTGTTACCGGAGATGGTCGTGTCATCAGCATGGATGTCAACGAATGATTTAAGTATGTGTTTAGGGAGATCATTGATGTAGATCAGGAAGAGAGTTGGGCCCAGGATTGATCCTTGAGGGACTCCAGCATTAATGCTGCAGGCCTCCGATTTTTGTCCATCAACCACTACTCTTATGATCCTTTCGGAGAGAAATGATTTAATGTTAAGAAAACATTTCCAGTTATACCGTAGCTGGAAATCTTGTGAATTAGACCCTTATGCCATACCTTGTCGAAGGCCTTTGATATGTCAAGAGCAATTGCCCTAGAAAGGAAGCCTTTATCAAGAGATTCACTAATCCTGTGAGATATAACCGTTAGCACATCTGCGGTAGATCTTGCAGAACGGAAACCATATTGTGTGTCACTAACAAGGTTATTTCTGCTGAATATTTCTCTATTTAATATCAATTCCAGCAAATTACTCATAACACACAGGAGACTTATTGGTCTGTACTGAAAGGGAGATGACTTATCACCTTAATTCTTAAATACAGGGCATACTGATGAGGTTTTCCAGAGAGTCGGAAAGCACTTCTCCTTAATGCAACGCTTGAACAGTTTCGTGAGTATGGGAGCAAGTTCTGGTTTAAACCTTTTTAACACTATAATTGGGATGCCGTCAGGGCCAGTTGCTTTACTGGAATCAAGATTCTTGATTAGCTTGGCGATCTCATGCACAGCTATTTGTATGTTACCTAGCGTGTTCTGTGTTATAGGAGGAAATATGGGAAGTTGATGGCGTTCGTCGCATAGGGTAGAATTAGCTGCAAAGTTCTTTTCAAATAGTTTGGCCTTGTCTGATGCTGACGAGATGACCTCTGGTCCATTGATAATGGTTGGGATAGAACGCACACTTCTATTCAGGATCCTATTTGTTATTTTCCAATTCTGGTGGGAACCAAGCCGCTTATCAGCTGCTTTGGATTTAACAGACTGGGCATATAGCTCTCTTGAATTTTTTATTACTCTTTTACAGTGGTTGCTGGCATTCCTGAAAGCAGCTTTAGTCTCAGTGCATCTATTACATTGGTAGTTATGGAAAAAGTGATTTCTGTGCGAGACAGCAGCAGCGCATTCTGGGGAGAACCATGGTTGGCTGTTAGGTTTTTGTTGAAATTTTTTTTTTGGATGGTATCTATCATTATATGTAATCATTTTTTTTTTAAATGGTTAACCATATAGGAGCCTCTTCGTGACCATACACACACATTCAGTTTTATATATATATATATATGATTATCAAAATGGATAAAATCCGACGGTATAAAATTTTAAATGGAGGCGGAGAGACCTAGAGGTTCGACGTTTCGCCCCTCAAGGGCTTCCTCAAGAGGGATGGTCAGTAACTATCCATTTTGAAAAGTCAGTAACGCTTCCTTTTAAAAAGTCCGTACCAGATGGGCGAAACGTAGAGCCCCTAAGTTTCTCTGGGCCCATTATAAATTTAATATAATATATATATATATATATGTATATATATATATATATATATAGAGAGAGAGAGAGAGAGAGATAGAGATAGAGAGAGAGACAGACAGACAGATAGACAGACAGACAGACAGAGACAGACACACGTCTGATTAAACACGACAGAGTTATTCCCTTTTCCGATCTTTCTGGATATCTTTTGTATTTGCCAAGCGGTCTTTTAAATTTCGACAGGCGTGTTATATAGGATGGCGCCCAAAAGTTGTTGTTCGATCATATTTTCTCAAGCGCTTTCTCTCGGTGCATTCGATTAGCGTCGGGAACAATCGTTGTTGTTTTCTTTTCCTTTTCTTTTCCTTTGAGGCTTGGTGTATTTAATTTTTTTTTAATTCAGGCAAACATTATTAAAAACAACAGAGATACCTTGCTTAATGTTTCTTTTTTTTCATTTTTTCGATCTTTCGTAAGATTTCTTTAACTTCAAGATGGAAGGTATTTACAAATGTTCCATGGTTCACACGAACGCTTTCGATTCTTTCTTGAATCATCATCAGGTGGAGATAAAATATTAAAAATAGAAGTGAAATATATAGTTACGAATGATAAAAAGAGTCAATGAAAAGTCGATTAAAACATACATTTACGAGTGATAAAAAACTCGATTAAAAATTAGCATGATAAAAGGCAATGTTGGTAAAACCAGTCGTATACTGGTTATGCTAAACATTTCAGCACATTATTGCTACTTTCAAAATTAATGCTATTTATAGATGGGTGCTGGGTTTTTATATATAGTGCTTCAAGTATTTTTAATTTTTTACAATTATTTTCTCGTTGCAAAATCCTTGTGTTGTCCACAAGGACCTTTCTAAGATTAGAGGGGGGACAGCTATGTTGATTTGTTGAATGCTGGTATATTGAGCTAGTACTGTTCAAATGCATCGTTAATTTTTTTAATTGCATATAAATGTGGGTGCAGGAGGGTTAGGGTGAATTATTTTTATTTTATTTTATTTTTAGTTTCGATTTTCTATTTTATAGTTTAAGATATCAAGAAAGATCGAAAAAAAAGGAATAACTCTATTGAGTCCAATCAGACGGGTGTAAATAATGTCTTGCTGCCAATATATAAATAAATATATATATGTATATATATATATATATATATATATATATATATATATATATATATATATATATATATATATAGGCGACACACACAGGCCCGTTTATTTATAAACTTGTTATATAAAGCAACTATATAACGATTTCCGATTAGAGTATAACCTTTCTCTGTGAGTAGAATTAAGCTCTCTTGGCAATTGATAATGTTACGAAATATAAAGACTATATAACTACGCTAATTTCGTGATGAGCCTAATGGCGCGCAATTAAGAGTTCTCAGCTCGAAACACTCGCAATCTTTAACTACACAGTGATGCAACAAAAGAGCTGACTGTAGATGACTATGAATGATTGATAATCGGCCAATTAACTTGCACACGTAATAGCATGCTATACTTTCAGCAGTAATAGATAATTTAAAATGCTTCTTTAACTGTTTACAGCGATTTTACTGTATATCTGACCGTCAAAATTTTATTTATAATATTACGCTTTCACAAACTGAGGAACAGAAGACGGTAATGATGGAAACAAGTAGAAACAACTTAAACAAAACCCTCGAATGCAGAAACCAGCGCCCATATACTACAAACACTAACTACCTACATGGAAACTGCAACAGAAGTAAACAAAAAAAAATGGAAATGTAACGCCAAATTGTAAATTAACTACGTAACCACCTTCAAAAAAATAAAATGATGGTGTCAATATCGACTGGCACCGCACCAAATAGCTGAGAAAATGTCAAAGAAAAAACCGAGAAAGGAATAAACTAACCAGCCCTTCTCTATAAGAGTGCAGAGAGTACTGGAAACTTGAAGCGGCTTATTGCTATCTTAATTTTAGTAAAGACGAATGGTCGTTCCCAGCGAGAAATTAACAGTAAGCAAACTCCTTTGCAATGTTTCTCCAAAATGGTGGAGAATACTTGAAATGTGTGGAGATTTGAACATCAGCGTTTATTTGAGTTAGTGATCTGTAATGATCACGTGTGTGAAAAAACAAGAATAACATAACAGTAAATAGTCATCAATCTCTTGCGGGAATTGTGTATTCCTAAACAAATAGAATAATATACACTAAACAGACATAGGTATATGCACACATACACATGTATAAAAAAAAACAAAAAAAACAAAAGGCTTCCTTCAGTCTTGACAGACTATGGATACCCACTAATGGTGCCTGCGCGTGAAATTCTTGTGGCAAGAACTGCACAATCTCCAACAATACCTCACCTGAGTTGACATTGTTAAATACCGATGGCAAGTGGAGGTTCAGGACGACTGGAAACAATGTCGAGATGAAGCAAAAAGCATATACATGGTCACTTATCTGGTACTAGCCTTGCTTAACCGGTGATCTGACGAAACCAACGTGATTATGCCGTATATATACATGTATGTGCATACATATGTACATACATACATATATACATACATGCACATGTATATATATATATATATATATATATATATTCGCTAGATGAACTGATGAGCTGTGATACAGCGAAACAGTACTGTATATGAGTGATTATAGTGCTCCCTATCTTGGGTTGAGCATATTGGGAAATCATAAGCAAACTACCATTAGCGTATTAAGCGATGCTCCTTGTGTAAATAATTGAAGCTTAGGCGTTTGATCATTTTTAATTCACACGCCCGTTATAGCAAGCAGCTGCATAGCATAACGGTTAGAAGCGTCGACTGTCATCAAGGCGGTCGAGTTTCATCCTAACGAAATAGTTGCTTGTCTAGCCGCAATGATGAGCTGTGATACAGCGAAACAGTAATGTATGTAATCCACGAGGTAAGATAATATTCTTCCGTCAGGCATGACTAGGTGCGTGGTCTAATTAGTTTGTAATTTTATTTTTGAGTGCAACTCGCACTTGCAAATACCCGTAGCATAGCGCATACCAACTTGGTAAAATTCAGTTTTATGCTATTCAGATTCCCGAGTTTGGCAAAAAGGTTGGCGAGTTCGAAAATGCAGAGGGTCGAAGGTTACATTGAAACGTTACGCAAATAAAACTCAAGATGAGAGCAGTAGTTCAAAGAATCCAAATAATACGAATAATACATTCTTAATCTAAAAAATTCGGAAATATATAAAAATATATGCCTACTGTTTCTTTTAATTTTAGATTCATGTGAGCATAACTTGTAACATTCCTTTCTATCGTTTCGGAGATAAGGCATATACAACTTGGGCAATTCTAGGTAGTCCTGCTTGCAAAATAAATCGATCCGGGCCGGACTTGAATCGGTAACTTTTCGTTTAACAACCGACCGCCAAACTCGCTGACCGATTGCACCACAGAGACTGCCTTCCATTGCTCAACGCTGTTTCTCTTATAAATTATTTTATATCCATTTTATAACTTGGTAACATAATTTCCGAAAGGAAAGAAGAAACAAATGCGGACGAGGGTAAGTAAGTTTCGATCGGCGTAACTTCATCTACCGGAACAAACAAACAAAAATGCCCCGGGAAACTTTTATATTTACCGAAATGATTAAATGCATCTAGATGGAGCGAAAGAGAAAAGAGGCGGACAGAAAGAGATGTATACACCTCCATCTTTTTCTTTCTTGTTCATGAATAAACCGTGGTTGGACATAGATTGTAAAACTGAAAGGGCAAGATGAGAAATTCTTTTATTCTATTTGTATCTAACTATATATATATATATATATATATATATATATATATATGTGTGTGTGTGTGTGTGTGTGTGTGTGTATATATATATATATATATATATATATATATATATATAAATATATATTAATTTATTAAATATATATGGCGATTAAGCTACACTGAATATTCCGCGTTTCATCCACTCTAGGACTCCTCAGGCTTATGCGCATAAGCCTGAAGAGTCCCAGAGTGGATGAAACGCGGAATATTCAGTGTAGCTTAATCGCCATATATATTTTATAAATTACTAACTAGCTCTAACTACGTATTGAACACTTTTCAAGTAAATACTTAAAGTTTACGCATAAATCTATACTTTCGTATATTAATTTTATGTGAGTAAATTAAGTAGTTATATATATATATATATATATATATATATATATATATATATACATATATATATATATTATTAGTGGAAACATATTTATTTTCATATAATATATACAAATCCTTATTTAAGAATATCAATATAATTAAAGAGCAATATAGTGAATGAATTACAAATGTTTCTACTCCAAAGATAATGATGTTGACCATCTTATAATTTACTCTTTTAATTCAGTTGACATATACAATTCTTGACAGTATCTGCTTCGTAACGTTAAATCAATCACTTAATCATTATATCAATTAGTGAATCTATTTTGTCCTTAATTCATCAGAAGAAATAGAAACAAGCAAGCCGTCAAAAGGAAATGCGTTTTGACATGATTAAAATCCGAAAATTGGTAGAGAAGCTGTAAATACCTTGTATTATGCTGCCATGACGCCATTTTGAATTTTTTTCAATTTTTATGATTCTGCACTACGAAACAGATACTGCAAAGAATTATAAATGTCAACTGAATTAAAGGAATAAATTATAATATAGTCAACATCATGAACTTTAGAATATAGACTTTTTTCATTCATTCAATATATATATATATATATATATATATATATATATATATATATATATACATACATACATATATATATAGTAAGTTATAAAATATATATGGCGATTAAGCTACACACAATATTCCGTGTTTTATTCACGTTAAGATTCATCTGGCTTATGCTTAGATATATATATATATATATATATATATATATATATATATATATATATATATATATATATATATAACAAATAAATGACAAAGGCTGATATTCCAAATTTCAAGATGTTATCAATCTTGCTATTTATTCCTTTAAATATGTTGACATTTACAATTCTTGGAAGCACCTGTTTCGTAGCGCAAAATCATTTATTTAACTATTATACCAATCATTTTTTTTTTTTACATGGAGTTCACCACTTATCAAGGCGCAATGGCTACTCGGGGATAAGGGTTATTGTATGTACAGTAATCAATGGGATAGTGTAGTAATAGTATTGGAGAATTGATAAAATGTCATTACTTAAGGAGGCGGTTCATCAGGCATTTGTTTGTGTTGGACTTGGAGACATCCAGGTTTAAGTCGGGAGGGAAACAGGCAAGCGGAACAGAGTTCCACAGGCGTGCAGTTCTAAGAAAGAAGCTTTGTTCATGGAATCTACATTTTGATTTAGGAAGAGATAAGTAGTGGGGAAAATTATTGACAGTGGTTTCAGCAAGTCGGGTGTTTCTTGAAAAAGATTGGCGAGGGGGTCCAGAGAATGGAGTTCAGATGAGCACTTGCCATGGAAATAATGATAGAACAAAGACAGGCTCGCTATGTCTCTTCTGTGGGAAAGAGGTTGCAGGGAAGAGAAAAAGGGCATCCCCCACCAAGCCACGAAGTCTATTTTGTACTTTGTCAAGGCAGGATAGGTTGTTTTTAGTAGCTCCTGCCCAGATATCGTATCAGTACTCCATCCTTGGACGTACTTGGCTTTTATATAGATAGAGAATTGCATCATTAGTGTGATATCTTCTGGAGCGGTAGAAAGATCTCACCATTTTGCCAGCAACCTTGGCCACAGACTTGATGTATGTATTCTATTTAAGATCAGGAGTAAAGGTCAAACCCAGAAGCTTATCAAAACATGGCGCCTCCCCTAGACGAGAGCCATCCATTTCAATTGATGCCAGATGAGGATCAGAGCGTTTATGATGTAGAGATAGGAGCTTGGTCTTAGTGTATCGTCAACTCATCATCATTAACAGAAAAAATTATAGTAATTGCAACTTCCTTCACAATTATCAAATTTTGTACTCATGCACTATATGCATTTTTTCTTTTAATGAATTGTTTTTTCTTCTGAATTCTGGTAGATATATTCATTGATTGCTTACATAATTATATGAATGATTTTGCGATATGAAATCCGACGGTCTATTAAGAATTGTGCACGTAAACATACTTAAATGAATTAAATGTTAAGATAGTCAACATCTTGAAATTTGGAATATAGACGTTGGTTTTTTATATGGCGTGTGCTCTGTACTTACATCGAGCTTCATAATTAAAGGATTGATATAAAAAAAAGGTTAAATATAATTGGGAAAAATGTTTCCACACACACATGTATATATATATATATATATATATATATATATATACTCGTATTTTTTTGTGTGTATTGATATTTCTAATAAAAAACACCCTTTTTCTGTTTATTTAAAAAGAAAATATAACTTTGTTATATATGATTCGTGGAATTGAATTCAACTGTAAAAATCTAGTAAATTTGCATATTCTTTAAAATATTCATTTTAATTAATTCCCGATTAGTTTATTCGCTTTTCTTATGGAACGAATATCTTTAGTTAACTATTACGTTTAATTATATCCATGCAGATATTCGACATGATTTATACGTGCAGATATTCGACATGATTTATACGTGCGTAATATTTACGTATAAAGTTGTATTAAACACAAACCTCGTTCTATATATATATATGTATGCGTATATGTATTTGTTTAAAAATTTGCCTACCAAACTCCTCTTAGAGTTTTTGATCTATAGACATGAAACTTTATATATAGGGTACTCGAACTCATGCGAGACTTTATATTTGGGTTTTAGCATGGGAAAATCGGCGCAAAAGTGTGAAAATTTAAAAAATGGAATTTTCCAGATAAATGTCGAACGACGACATCACAAATATGCATGTATAATGTAATAGCTATTGGTCAAGTCAACTTTCATGCTTCAATTGTGTTTTTTACAGAAACATTCATTCTTCTGCCGCTGATTTTATGTCTGGGCTTTCCGCTTGTGCGCTGATTATGGTGTGTATTTGTTTTAAATAAAAAAAGACCATACTATGTTTCAATTGTGCTTTAAACAGAAACATTCATATCGAAAACGCCCCTACCATATCAAAGAACCTACTGTTGATTTTATATGTGAAGCCTTTCGGCTTGTGTGGTAATAAAAATAAATTGTACTTGTGATGGTAGATTGCATAAGGTGTTAATCTGATTAGGATCACCTATTCCTTTCATCGATTATTTCGATTATCGATACTTATTGAAGACATTCCGATACGAAACCTATCTAAGAACACTGCCAACCACATGTAATTACTTTGTTTAAATTTTCAAAATGAACGAACTATCACACACATACTTAAAAGGGTTTTTATATAATAGTAGAATATATATATATATATATATATATATATATATATACATATATTTGTAGTCATCGACATACAGTCTTGTTTCGTTGTATCACAACTCAAAAGTGCCGCTAGACTAGCACCTCTCCCAAGCCAAGGATCGAACCTAGGCAGCTCTACCTCTCGACCACGGAAGCGGCGCCCGCAAATAACTCGTCCGAATGTTTATTTAAACATCCGTCCGCTACTTGTATATAGCTCAAACCGCCTGTTTGTAAACAAACCGTGAGCTTCGCATTTTTAAGCCAATTAAGTAGCGAGTGGGAATTATTTACTACAGTGCTCTACCCAAATAGGTGGGGGGGGGGCTTTTAAATATTTTTGTAGTCATCAACATATAGTCCTGTTTCGTTGTATCACAACTCATAAGTGCCGCTAGACTAGCACCTCTCCCAAGCCAAGGATCGAACCTAGAACTGTCGTGTTGACAATCGGCAGCTCTGCCTCTCGACCACGGAAGCGACGCCTGCAAATAACTCGCCCGAATGTTTATTTAAATATTCGTCCGCTACTTGTACAGTGCTCAAACCGCCTAGTCTACTCAAACTCCGGTATTTTTCAGAAAGTGTATAATGGCAAGCAGTGCATATTTGTAGTTTGATTAATTATACAAAAATTGTTTGCTACATATATGCATATATGTTTCTGCTGCATCTTATTTAGAGCGAAAGCTCCATAATGTCTTTTTAAATCAAACTTTAATTTCATGATGATGCCTAATTAAATAGGGTGCAGTACAAACATATATGCACACATGTAACCAATAACATTTGCATAACCGTACATATGCACACATATATAAATATACGCATACGAATGTATATATATATATATATATATATATATATATATATATATATATATAGCCAGTCGGAGAGAGCGAATTCTGGTGTAATACAGTTCTTTTAAGAGGCTTTTCAGCATCGATCTCAAGCTACTATTGAGTCGATAGTTATTAGTTCTTTCCAACAGGCCACTATACATATATATTCCATATTGAAAATACTCAAAAGTAAAAACCATTAAATTTAATGAAGTTGTTGGTAGTGTCTAATAAAAAGAGCAAGATATTAGGTAAACAAAATTGCTATAAGTCGCTACAATAAATCTATGGTTTCGGTCTAAGGAGGCCACGTTAGGCGACAATATACTTCTGATCTCACCCGAGGCGAGCCCTTTCATTAAAGGACCGATCTTCAGTAAGACCGGAGGTTTATTGTCGCCTGACGTTGTCTTTTTAGACTGAACGAATAGATAAACAGATAGATAGAGAGAGAGAGAGAGAGAGAGAGAGAGAGAATAAGAGAGAGAGAGAGAGAGAGAGTAAACGCGGGACAGGTATAGTTATATGTGAATGTGTCTGCATATTTTTTACACAGGAATCACGACTTATCAAGACTCGGAGGCCACTCGAGGATAAGGGTGAATGGGTATACATTAGTCAATGTGATTATAGCGTAGTAAACATAAGTAGTAGGAATTTTGTAAATTGGATTACTTAGGGGGACGGTTAATCAAGAACTTGTTTACATTGGACTTGAAGACAATCAGATTGAAGTCAGCTGGAAAGCAGGCAATCGGAAGAAAGTTCCACAGGCGTGCAGTTCTAAGAAAGAAGCTTTATTCATGGAATCTGCATTTAGGTTTAGGAACAGATAAAGAGTGTGGGAAATTATTGATAGTGGTTTTGGCTAGACGAGTGTTTTTCGTGACAGTTTGGCGAAGGGGGGGGTATGGATTGAAGCTGAGCATTTGCCATGAAAATAACGATAAAACAGAGACAGGCTCGCAACGTCTCTTCTGTGAGAAAAGGACACCCCTCCACTAAGCTACGAAGTCTAATTTGAACTCTGTCAAGACAGGATAAGCTGCTTCTAGCAGCTTATCCTGCCTTGACAGAGTATTTTTTTCTAAGTGTATGCGTCTTTATCTCGCGTATTTGTGTCACCGTGTACGTCAGTATCTCTATATTGTGTGTTGTGTATATCACTGCATCCGGGTTCCGCACATGTGTGTGCGTGTGTGTGTGTGTGTGTGTGTGTGTGTGTGTGTGTGCCAGTGTCTCTATCTTGTGACTTTGTGTTTTATGTGTACGCCTGTATACGTGCGTATCTGATGGCCGCCCTTCGAAAAAGCTCTCCCGAAGATTTATTTCAGTCGGCCATTTTCCTTTTTGGTTTTCTGTCGGTGTCTTTTTTATTTATTTTTTTTTTATTTTAAAAGAAAATCTTGAATCAAAGTAATACATCCCGGAATATTGAACAAACAAATCTTTGATAAACAATTTTTCAGATAAATTAAAAAAAAATATCTGGCCACATATCAAAAATATTGTAGTAGTATTATAGTAGTAGTAGTAGTAGTAGTAGCAGCAGCAGCGGTTTTATGGGTTGTTACGGGTCGGTGTAAAGATAACCCAAACTAATTGGAGCAATATATTTATTGATTAGAGCATTTGCTTTTAAGAAGTTATGTTTCTTTTTATGTAAAAAATCGCTGAAATTAGGTTTCTTGAGGCAGCTATCCGTGGCTTAATGTTGTTTGTTAATTTTACTGCACATCAACCCTTTTTGGTAACTTAATACTGAAGTGTACTCTCATGAGCTAAGAAAGCGGGGTTCAATGTTCCCTTCTGTTCATTACAGCCCATTATCACAGAATAAATGTTGCGAGTAATTTCTGTGAAAGGTCCTCGACCAAGCTTCAATCACAATCGTTTGATTCACAGCAAAACCAGACTTTTTTAATGCAACCGTGGTAGACAATTAGTGGTAAACACCAAGATATAATTGATATGATAAATTAAATAGTAAGCGTATTTCATTTTTAAAAATGTTAAGCGCCGACGCAGACCCCACAATATTATTGATATTAATAAATTAATCCCCGATAGACTCATACCAAAGATTCTCAAAAATGGTACTTGATTGCCCCCCTTTGCTAAACACTCAGCATTATAAAAGAGTTAGTGAAGGATCAAGGGTTAGTGGAGTAATCTATGGAAAGGACTAGCGACCTCCTTTATATTTTGATATAGTAATGAAACGGGAGCCTTCATGCCGTCTTCAACTATGGTCGGCCACTATATCAATATCAATATGTCTCGGTTACCTGTACGTGCCTTAACAGATTAAAAAATCAACTTTCCAATCGAGTAGGAAGTAAAAAGATTTTGTACTCCACAATCTTTTCCTCACAAAATAAGCCTTGCTAGTCTTTCTCTAGTCCATTGTCACTTTTTATTGCACGTGATCAACTCAGCTCCAATCATTCACAGGAAAAAACATGTCTTTCTAACACAAGCGGGCATAGACAGTTTGTCACATACGCCACAATACGCAGACCTCACATTATTATTTATATTAATAAATTAATATAAAACGTTGTTTTATATAAATATCAAACTCAAATGCAGACACAGTAATATTATTGATATGAATAAATTAACAGCATTTTTAAAAATTTTAATTGGAATTCATTATTGAGATGAGTATTATTAATGTTAATTTATCTATTGCGGACTATTATCCGCATCTTTTTTAGTTGTTGTTTCACGACATTTCGACCAACTACTACTCAGGTCTTCGTCAGGTGGTAACCGCAACGAATAGGAACTTCGAATCTTCTAACTGCATTCTCAGCAATCACTGCCATACGTGGTGAGACAACAACTACAGATGACAGTGATTGCTGAGAATGCTGTCATGAGATTCGAAGTTCCTATCCGTCGCGGTTACCATCTGACGAAGGCCTGAGAAATTGTTGGCCGAAACGTCGTGAAACAACAACAAAAAAAGATGCGGATAATTGTCCGCAATAAATAAATTAATATTATTTTTTTTTTAAATGACTATACGTTGACACAATTTTTTCCTCTTTGTTCATGACATAAAATTGAATTTCCATGAGCAGAGATTGTATTTTACTGGATTGGAGCGCAGTCAAATAGAAAATTCTTGCATGCAGAATACACTATGTTCGTATTTAAACCCATTCATCATTGAACATTCACACTATACCTCTAACCAATCGTTATCCTCGAGTGTCTTATTGATAAGTAGTGACTAATTAGTAATTTTTTTTTAACTCATCATAACGAAAAGACTATGACACAATCTATTTTTATCATTCCATTGTGTTAGGCTCAACGTTTTATGGACTCCCAGGCCGCAGTCTCCTCTGCGTTCTTTCACATTTGACAGCACCTACAGTTTTAGGTAATAAACATTCCCCTCCTCGTTTATTACGGTGTTGAAGGATCGACGGAGCAACAGAGAACATCTTGAAAATGTGGCAGTTAAGTGGTTCGAAGACTATGAAGACGAATGCACTTTTATAGTAATATGGATGATATTTTATTGGGCCAATCAATTTACGCGTTTAACGATGAGAATGTTATTTCGAACTTTAACGTCACATATTGACGGACGTACTGACGGACAGCGTTTCTAATACAATAACAATGGCGCATCAAACTATTCAAAATGTCTAATATCTTCGTTCTTACATGCTTTCCATCTAGCTATGCAAACTGCATAGCAAAACTAGGTAACATATCTAAGTCTTTTCCATCGCAGGATCCCAGTCTGTTGCATGACTACAACATAATGATCTTCAAGTCTAATGTAAATAAATACATGTCTGTCCATTCTACCTAATGCTTCCAAACCTCTCGGCGTGGCAGTATCTTTAACCCTCATCATCGAGTGCCCTGCAAGCCTTTGTAAGTGGTGATACATTTGTAAAAAATACTTAGAATAAAAGCAACTAAAGGACATGAAAACAGGATTTAAAAAGTGTTTTTAGTGAAGTTTGTAAGAGCAGCGTACTAGAGGTTTATGATTTTGAATGTTTTGTTTTGTAACATCATTGCTGACTGGTTGTAGCAGTCAACTTCCTTTCTGGCTTGCCCAATCAGATGGCATCTTTCAAGCTAGCTGACTACGTGATGAGTTTATAAAAGGCTAAAGCCACGGTTATTTGTTCTCCTTTTTTTACGCGGATCTTGGACTGTGAACAACTCAACGTGGCGCCGACCTGCCCCTAACTTCTCTCTTGGAACTCAACAGAACTCGCCCGGCCTTCGGGCTTGGGGTTCAACTAAAGCATGGATACAAACAAGCCACCATAGCTACCTCCACACACAAACGTCAGTGCGATTCACAAAATCTCTCTTTCTCATCCTACAGAGCTGTCTTTCATTTTTGTGACCGTTCATACACATAAATGCCCGTTTTTACTACGAATTTATTTTTATTATTATTATTTTTAATTCAATTTTCACCCCAAGCAAGGCACAGTGCCACTTTGAAGTAGGGGCTACTATCGGGACATAAGTTGCAGGGGTATTATGAAAAGAGATGAGTAGCTAGATGTCTGTTCACATTACACTTGAACTTCTGCATGTCAGTACAGTTGGGAAAGCAGAATTTCGGAAGAGAGTTCCAAAGTCTAGCAGTTTTGGAGAAGAAACTATTGGAGTAGAAGGCCTTCTTACACCTAGGGATCTCAAATGTGAAGGGGTGAGATTTGGCTGTTTATCGGGTTTGTCGGGTATTCACGTCGAGGGGGTACAAGTGCTTGTAGTTCGTCAGAGCATTCGCCATTAAATTACTTGTAGAACAGATAGAGGGATGCAACATTACGTCGATGGGACAGAGGCTGAAGCCTAGATGACAGTTCAGGACCTATCAGTTTGGCGACTCTCTTTTGAATCCTGTCCAGGAGTGAGAGACAAGTAGCAGATACACCAGCATAAATGTGACAACAATACTCCATACATGGGCAAATTGTAGTCTTACAGATATGTATCAGTCTGCCTATCTATTCATTTGTAAATTTTCTACACAGGAACATTTCCCAATGCTAACGCTTTCTCTATAAGAACCAATTAACGAAGACAATCAATAAAGCTGTTGTTAAATGTTGGAATTGGATTCTTTGTCTTCATTTTTACAAGTTCCTGCTCAACAATGTTGGGTCTGATCATGAGTATTTGTAGTTGAATGAGAAGCAATTGTCTATTCTCACAGATCTTAAACACTTCTAACCAACAGTTCTCCGCAAATAAGTTATTTAATGCTATTATTATTGGTGTTCCCTTGAGCCTGAGTGACAACATGTATTCCCAGATATTCATCAAGCTCCCCCTGTTTCGATAAACATTGCAAACCATTTTACCTCATTTAAACAGTTGTGTTGAATTTATTTCGAAATACGTGATTCTTAATAGTCTCAGTTCTTTTATTTTCATGTCATCTCATTGCTATATTTTTGTCCAATCAAAGGCTGGCTCTCAGGCCAGCTGACCATGTGATGAGTATATAAAAAGCTAAACTCACGATAATTTGCTTTCTTTTTATTCGCAGACCATTGACTGAGAACAACTCCACGTGGCCGGACCTGCCCATAGCTTCTCTCTTGGGCATCAACAGAACTCACCTGGCCTTTCGGGCTTGGGGTTCAACTATGACGTGAATACAAAGAAGTCAACATAACTATCTCCGCACACAAACTTCAATGCGCTACACACGAACTCTCTCATCATACAGAACTGTCTCTAATGTTTTGTGACCGTCCATACACATGAATGCACGTTTCTACCAGGAACTTATACGCACATTATATTACTGGTGTTCCCTTGAACTTGAGTGACGACGTGTATTCCCAGATACGAGGGGCGTGCAATAAGTAACCCACTTCCAGTTGTCTGATCTAGCTGAAATTTTGCATGTGCAATGATTTATATCTCTACGGGTTATGTGGCAAATTACAGCTCTGAACTAATTGTGGTTTCTATTTTACAGGTGTTTGAACTGAGTCAGGTGTGAAATAGAGCCTGTTGAATGTCGAGCAGTGATCATGTTTTTGTATTTGAAAGAACACACACCACGGGAGACTTTTTATTAAATGACAGAAACTTATGGTGATAAATGCCCCATCATATGACCTTGTAAAACGCTGGCATCGTGAATTCAAACATGGCCGGAAGTTTGTGTAAACAGCTCCCAGACCTGGTCGTCCCCCTTCTTGATGAGGCATCCGTCCGTCAAGTTGAGGCTGCCATTTTGGAGGATCGGCGCATTACTATTCGACAAATAGCCCAAGATGTCGAGATTAGTACGGGGTCTGTGGAAACTATCATTCCTGACCATTTGCATATGCATAAGGTGTAAGCCAGATGGATTCCCAGGTTACTCACACCATTCCAGAAGCGAGAACGCCTCGAGTGCTCGAGGATAAATTCGGAGATATGTCAAGAAGATGAGTCAAAATTTTTAAAAAGACTGATTACACAGGATGAAACCTGGGTCCATCACTATGATCCGGAGACCAAAGCCCAGTCAATGCAGTAGAAGCACTTGGACTCATCACCTCCAAAGAAGGCAAGGGTGCAGCCATCCGCTGGCAAGGTCATGCGCATAGTCTTCTGGGACCAGGGCGGAGTAGTGAAGACAGATTTCCTGGCAAGGGGTACCACAATTACAGGAGCCTATTATGCATCACTTTTGAGGAAATCATGGGAAGTTATCAAAATCAAGAGGCGAGGCAAGATCAGCAAAGGTATCCTCCTCCTACAGGACAACGCTCCGGTCCACAACTCGCATGTCGCCAGATCAGAAGCACGGGCATGTGGTTATGAAATTCTCTCCATCCTCTTTACTCTCCTGGCCTTGCACCCTCTGACTTTCACCTCTTCCCAGCCATGAAGTTGTTTTTGACAGGAAAGTGTTTCCCAGATGATGCAGCCTTGATTTCTGAAATCACGTCGTGGTTTGAAGACCAACCTGGGGTGTTCTATAAAAACGGTCTCCAGAGCTGCATCAAACGATGGGAGAAATGCATAACTCTGGGTGATTCCTATATAGAGAAAGACTAATAACTGCAAAGTTTCGTTGCTCTACTGCTATGGGAAGTGGGTCAGTGGCATTACTTATTGCACGCCCCTCGTATTCATCAAGCTCCCCCTGCTTCGATAAACATTGCAAAACATTTTACCACTTTTAAACAAACGTGTGGGATTTTTTTTCGAAATACGTAATACTTAATATTCTCAGTTTTTTTTTATTTTCATGTCATCCTCGTTTCTATATTTTTGTTCAATTTCTCTTACAACATGTCTTTTGTTGGACTATTTCATTTTGTTTTTATTATTTGTATTTTTTCAGTTATTTAAACTATTGTTTTCCTGTTGAGTATTATTCTCATAACGTATCGTTCGATGGAACCTACGACCTTCTTCTTGTCTTGTCGAATTCAAAAGTCTTTCCGTTAAAGCCGGAATTAGCACAGAAGTTCGAATGTTTAAGTAAACGTTGTGTGACTACCATTCAAAATAAGAATAGTATATCGAATAATCCGCATAATAAAAATAGGAAGTGGTTCATGCCTTTGTGCAATTCTGATCAATAATTTTGAAGCCTGTAAATGTTTATTAATTTTTTTAAATGTTTTATTAATGTCTATTTGTTTTATAATTTACAACAACAACAACAACAACATTAATAGTAATAATAGTAAAGGATTAGCAGTTACAAATACATTTGGCATGAAAATGCCGTTAATCCCAGATTTTATATAATTTGGCGTAGTTGTTTTATATTTAAAGAATACCAAACAAGCATATACGCACAAGCAGCAAAAATAGTCATTTATTATATAGATATGATAGTCACTTAAAATATAGATTATATAGTCACTTATAAAATAGATTATATCGTCGCTGATGCTATAGATTATATAGTGACTTATAATATATATTATATAGTCACTTATAGATTATATAGTCACTTATAGATTATATAGTCACTTATAATATAGATTATATAGTCACTTAAAATATAGATTATATAGTCACTTATAATATAGATTATATCATCGCTTATGCTATAGATTATATAGTGACTTATAATATAGATTATATAGTCACTTATAATATAGATTAGATAGTCACGTATAATATAGATTATATAGTAACTTATAATATAGATTATATAGTTTCTTATAATATAGATTATATAGTGACTTATAATATAGAATAGATAGTCGTTTATAATATAGATTATATAGTCGATTATAATATAGATTATATAGTCACTTATGATATAGATTAGATAGTCACGTATGATATTTCTGAGATAGTCACTTATAATATAGATTATATAGTCGCTTATAAAATATATTAGATAGTCACTTATAATACAGATTATATAGTCACTTATAATATAGATTATATAGTCACTTACAAAATAGAAAATATAGTTACTTTAGATAGTTTCTTCTAATCTAGGCACAAGCAGCTAAAATAGTAATTTATTGTATAGATATGACCGTCATTATAATATAGATTAGATAGCAACTTGTAAAATAGATTATAACGTCAATTATGAAATAGATTATATAATTACTTTAGATAGTTCTTTCTAATATATATATATATATATATATATATATATATATATATATATATATATATATATATATAAGATAGTAACTAGTAATATACATAAGATAGTCACCTATAATAAAGAATATGTATTGACTCATAATATTGATTAGGTAGTTACTTATAATATATATCAGATAATCATGTATAATATACATTAGACAGTCGCATAATATATATATTTAGTAGTTTCTTATAATATAGATTTGATAGTTATTTATATATTACATAGTCACTAATAATATAAATAAGGTAGTCACTTATAACATAGAGTAGATAGTTACTAATAATATTGATATAATATTCATTTATAATATAGATATGATAGTCACTTATAATATAGGCGTAGTAGTTATTTATAATATAGAATATATAGTCATTTATAATGTAGATGGATAGTCACTTCAAATGTAAATGATGTAGTTATTTATAATAGATTGGGTACACATAAGGAAGTCAATTATTATATAGATCAGATAGTCACATATAATGTATATTAGATAGTCACTTCTTATATAGATTAGATATTCATTTATAACATTATTTAGAGCGTTGCCTATTATATAGATTAGATGGTTAATAATATCACAGATTAGATAAAAAAAACTTGTAATATATATTAAATAATCATTTATAATAGAGATTACATAAATATTGAATCTCGATAAGTGGTGAATTCTCTGTAAAATAATAAAACTATAGATCGATACATTATCATGCAAATGTCGAAAAGACTGTATGCATCAACACAAATATATACATACATACACACAGAGACGTAGACACAGACAGAGAGACATACACACAAACACACACACACAAACACACACACACACACACACACACACATATATATATATATATATATATATATATATTGGGTAGAGCACTAACTGTATATCACCCGCTATTTAATGACTATAAAGCGAGACTAGCTGTTTGTTTGCAAATAAACAAGCAGCTCAATCACTGTAAAAGCGGTGGGCGAGTGTCTATTTAAATTGACATTTCTTGTTCAATTGCGAGCAGAGATCCCATCGGCGGATGGGTCAAACTGCCGACGATAATCGCGATTGTCGTAGGTTTCAATACATGTTTATTCATAATTGATAATTTTGCTAATTGCATTTGATTTCTTCTGATGATATAAGCCAGTATTGAAAATCCATGGATTAAGGAAATACATATAATCCTGTTCCATATGTTCTTTGATTCAAACAATAAATTCTAAATTTGAATATATTTCTATGTATATTTCAAACTACAGAATTTAACTTCAATTGTTACACACACACACACACACACACACACACACACACACATATATATATATATATATATATATATACATATATATTTGTTATTGAACACATGATATAAACCTAGTTAAAATACTCTGGATTTTATTATCCGAATATAATCTAAACTTGTAGCACATATATATATATATATTTATATATATATATATACATATATGTATGTGTGTGTGTGCGTGTGTGTGTGAAAGTGAACTTGTCTGTGTGTGCACACTTCCCTACCAAACTACTTTGTCAATTTTCAGTCTACAGACTCAATATTTGATATATGGACTATTGAGATTTGGAAAAATCTTTTTAATCGGATTTCGGCCAGAAATGTGTGTGTCAAGGAGTCAAAGTTCAACGATTTTTCTTTACAAACTCTACCAAACCCCTCCGCCAATTTTGGGTCTAAATACTTGAAATTTTAGATCTTTGGTCTAAACACATGAAATTTTACATGTAGGTTACTTGGACAAGGATCAACCTTTTAATTTGGTTTGAGCCCAAAACACAAAATGTTTACGGGTCAAAATTTGTGTCAGATTAAAAAATAACCTCTGCAGTCTCTACCAAATTACTCAGCAAACTTTTGGTCTAAACATTTTAAATTTTACATAAAGTTTATTCAGACATTGGGCAAGCTTTTTAATAGTTTTTGCCTTGCCAAATTTTTCTGGTAAGTTCCAAAGATTTTATCTTTGCGGTCTCTATCAAACTATTCAGCCAATTTTGGGTATAAACACCTGAAACTTTAGATGTAGGTTACCTGGACATGAATCAACTTTTTTTAATTATATATATATATATATATATACATATGCACATAAAGTTAGGAACAGTACATAGGGCCCGTACAAAGCCGCGCTGAACTGCTAGTATATATATATATATATATATATATATATATATATATATATATATATATATATATATATAGTTCATGTGATATGCTAACGAGCGTTGGGCTCTGACCCGGTTCTCCCATATCAGCCTTCAGCAGAACGACAGAATCATGATTAGATTGATTTGTCATGTAAAATGTGTACTAAATCCAACACATATGATTGGATGATTTTCTGAAAGCTCTAAATTTATTCAGAATAGATGTTATCGTAAAGACGTATAAGTTAAGCTGATACCGTCATGTGGCGAATTTGACCTCATGATTAACCGGTTGTAGGAGAGGTCTTAAATTGCCTGAACGCTGGCCACACATAGATGACGTGGTAGTAACTGATTGTACAAGATAATACAGACTGCAGTTTGAAGACAGCTGATCCTATGAACCCTTAGGATTAGAAAGTTAGTTTGCAAAACGTCAAAAAACATCTGAACGCTGCACAATGGAAAGTGATGCCATTGAGCACTGCCTAGGGAATAACAAAAATAAAAAGCAATTGTCTAGCGTTTATGCAATGTTCGCTATTACAAGCGTTTGAATACTTTCGACTGTTTACTGCCAGAACTAGCATTTGGCTGGTTATAGGTTGTTAAATTCTCGTGGCAATTGTTAGTGGCGCGGAGGTGACGGCTTAGCAAATGAAGTAAAATGTAACTTTGTTGCTAGGTTTGAATATCCCAAAAGCTAAGATGCGTAACTTCCTTCACTGATGACTATTAGAGAATGAAACCCTTGTGGCTCTTTGTATATACAAACAATTAATACAAAGTAAAAGATGGCCACACACTTTTAGAAGACAGTCACATTAAACAAAATTCAAGTGAGAAATTTGAAAAGCTTCAAGTGTCGGTAATAATGATAAACCATTTTTATTTATTTATTTATTTATTTTTTGTAAGTTATATATTTCGTTAAAAATAGCTTCATCAGGGAAAAAGTCTGATCCGTGATATTTTTTCTTCATTCTGTGGTATGGAGGTGATGCCTCGGAGTAGAACAGATGAGAAATATACGTGCTGTTTCGGTGGTTCCACGTGTGTTTTGCTCCAGTCTCGAGCGGGAAATATTAAGTAAAATATGATTACAGACTTTTAGAAAAACACTCGCCTTGAGCTGTGCAAACCCTGAAGTGTCAGAAATAATGACATATATACATATATCCGTTGAGCTGATTAGAATAATTATATATAATGATATATATAATTATATTCGTTGAGCTGATGAAATTTGCCACTACATCTGTTGAATTTAGTTTCAACGCTGTAATGTATCGATAAATAGATGGTGTGTCCATGGGTTCAGTTTTGAGCCTGATAATGGCGAATATTTTCTTGGGTTTCCATGAAGTCTATTTTCGCTATGTGAACTACACATTTTGGCTTTTCAATAATCAAATAGAGGTAAATAACTGTCTCTCCTTATTTAATAGATTGCATCCGGCGTAACAGTATGCTTATGAAGGAGAGTGTAACTCATCCATAGCTTCCCTTGATGTATTGGTAACAAAACACCATCCAGTTACCTTACATCAATATACCGTAAACCTACATTTACGGAACTGTATACACGTTGGGATTCATTTTGCTCCCGAAAACACAAGATAAATTTAATTTGGACCCTTATGCGTGTCCTTATAATCTGCTCAAAATCAAAATTGGATGAGGAATTTAAAATAATTACTGATATCCTATCAAAAAATGGGTACCCTCTGGATGTGATTAGCTCAGTTATGCATAGGAAAATAGCGGAGTCCTCTGTAACTGAAATTCAAACGGTCAATAAATGCCCAGTATATCTGCGTTTACCGTGGCTGGGGACAGTAAGTGAGAAATTCGCAAAGCAAATCAGTTCAACAGTGCAAACTTATTATTTTGCTTCAAATGTGCGTGTTTTGTTCTCTACGAGTACGTTAATGGCATCCTCTCGAAAAGATGTTCCACCCTATCATCATAATAATAATAATGTAATTTACAATTTTATATGTAGGTGCAATGCCAACTATGTGGGTCGAACAATATTAAGATTGGATGGAAGAGTCCAACAACACGTGCCTACCAAAATCAGAAATGGGTCACACCAAACAACAGATGTAATTGCCAATACATACGGGTCTTCAATTACTGACCATGTTATAAAAAAAACGGTCTTGTGCAGTGAACTTTAGCACGAACTCTTTTTCAATCCTGGGTCTTGATCGCTCACTTATTATTTCATTTACGGATCTGGGAGACTGTTCACGTTCGGGTTAGAAGGCCTTCCATCTGTAAACAGAAGGAATGTCTCTTAGGTGTGATTAGTGTTTTGGATTTTCGAGTAATATATTATTCATACATAACACAACGTGATTTTATTTGTATATATATATATATATATATGATTACTTAATTTAATCACATAAATGCGAAAGCAGTAAACCTTTTGATAAACTTTGAAAACGACCTTTTAAACGTAATGACAAATTTAAAATTCCACAATCAGCATAAAAATGTCCAACGGAAACCACATAAAATCGTTAGAAACTTAAACAACTCTAATAAAATCTTTGTAAAAGCAAATAAAACTAAAAAAATATAAAATAGATAAACAAGAATATAACAAACTAATCACAGAAAACATTAAAAAATTTCAAAAAACTGGATACAAAGTAATGCGACTACATAGCTATAATAAATACTGAAAGTAAACAACTTACCGATAAATTAAAAATTAGCGAAAAAGTTGGCAAATTGAAACTTACAGAGGCATACATTCTATTCAAAGGCCACAAATGTGACTTCAATAATAACCCCAACACCCGCTTTATAAACCCAACTAAACCAGAAATAGGTAGAATTATCAAAGCAATACTCTCTAGAGTAAACAGACAAATCAAACAAACCTAGAATAAACCAGTGGGCAAATACTGCCGAAGCAATCACTTGGTTTAAAAATATAGAAAACAAAAATAAATATACGTTTATACAGTTCGACATCATAGACTTCTATCCCTCGATAACATTGCCCTAAAATTTTCCGAGGCATACACTGATATATCCTCGGAGGAAATCCACATTATTAAAAAAAAATGTAGGAAATCAGTTCTAGTAAATAAGGATAACCAATGCATAAAAACTAAAATGAAAAATTCGTTTGATTTGGCGATGAGCCTGGATTCTGCAGAGGTATCTGATATTGTGGGATTATTAATTCTACATATCCTCACAAGCATATTTGATACTATGGAAATCGGCCTAACTAGAGATGATGGGCAATCTTTTTTTCTTTACACAGGGATCACCACTTATCAAGGACCGGAAGCCACTCAGGGACAAGGGTTATTGCAAGTAGTGTGGAGATTTGATGAAGTGTTTAACTTAAAGGGGCCGTTCATTAGGAATTTGTTAACATTGGACTTGAAGACATCCAAGTTGTAGTCCGGTGGGAAGCAGGCAGACGGAACAGAGTTTCACAGGCGTGCAGTTCTAAGAAAAAAGCTTTGTTCATGGAATCCGCGTTTTGATTTAGGCACAGATATAGAGTGGGGGAAATTTTTCACAGTGGATTCAGCTAGACGGGTGTTTTTCGTGAAGGATTGGCGAGGGAGGACCAGAGATTGGAGTTCAGACGAGCACCTGCCATGGAAATAACGATAAAACAAAGATAGGCTCGCAACGTCTCTTCTGTGGGAGAGACGTTGCAGGGTAGAGAAAAGGGCATCCCCCACTAAGCAACGAAGTCGATTTTGTACTCTGTCAAGGCAGGATAGGCTGTTTTTAGCAGCTCCTGTCCAGATATGGCAACAGTATTCCATCTTGGACGTACTTGGCTTTTATATAGATAGAGAATTGCATCAGCAGTGAGATATCTTCTGGAGCGGTAGAAGGATCCCACCATCTTTCCAGCGACCTTGGCAACAGACTTGATGTACGTGTTCCATTTCAGATCAGGAGTAAAGGTCAAACCCAGAAGCTTTCAAAGCACGGGGGCTAACTCAGACGAGAGCCATCCATCACAATTGATGCCAGATGGGGATCAGAGCGTTTATGATGTAAGGATAGGAGTTCGGTTTTAGATGCATTAAAGAAAACCAGCCAAATCTTCCCCCACTGACCCACGCACTCGAGATCAGAGGAGAGAGAATCAGAGAGAACTTTATCATTTACAGCCTTTGATGTGTTGCCGTAGATGGTCAGGTCATCAGCATAGATGTCAACGAATGATTAAAGTATGTGTTTAGGGAAGTCATTGATGTAGATCAGGAAGAGAGTTGGGCCCAGGATTGATCCCTGAGGGACTCCAGCATTTATATTGCAGGCCTTCGATTTTTGTCCATCTACCATTACTCTTATGAGCATATCGGAGAGAAATGATTTAATGTTAAGAAAACATTTCCAGTTATACCATAGCGGAAATCTTGTGAAGTAGACCCTTATGCCATACCTTGTCGAAGGCCTTTGATATGTCAAGAGCAATTGCCCTAGAAACAAAGCCTTTGTCAAGAGATTCACTAATCCTGTTAGATATAGCCGTCAGCACATCTGCGGTAGATCTTGCAGAGCGGAAACCATATTGTGTGTCACTAAGAAGGTTATTCCTGCTGAGGTGGTTGACTATTTCTCTATTTTATATGGATTCCAGCAACTTACTCATAACACAGAGAAGACTTATTGGTCTGTACTGAGAGGGAGATGACTGATCACCTGAATTCTTAAATACAGGGCAAACTGATGAGGTTTTCCAGGGAGTCGGAAAGCAGTTCTCCTTAAGGCAGCGTTTAAATAGTTTCGTAAGTATGGGAGCAAGTTCTGGTTTTTTAACACTATAATTGGGATGCCATCAGGGCCAGTTGCTTTACTGGAATGTAGGTTCTTTATTAGCTTGGCGACCTCATGCACAGATATTTGTATGTTACCTAGCTTGTTCTGTGTTATAGGAGGAAATATGGGGAGTTGATGGCCTTCGTCGCATAGGGTAGCATTAGCTGCAAAGTTCTTTGCAAATAGTTTGGCCTTGTCTGACGCTGACGAGATGACCTCAGGTCCATTGATAATGGTTGGGATAGAACGCACACTTCTGTTCAGGATCCTATTTGTTATTTGCCAAAACTGGTGGGAACCAAGCTGCTGATCAGCTACCTTGGATTTAACAGACTGGACATATAGTTCTCTTGCATTTTTTATTACTATTTTACAGTGGTTTCTGGCAGTCCTGAAAGCAGCTTTAGTCTCAGTGCATCTATTACGTTGGCAGCTATGGAAAAAGTGATTTCTATGCGCGATAGCAGAGAGCACATTCTGGGGAGAACCATGGCTGGCTGTAAGGTTTTTGTTGGAATTTTTTAGATGGTATGAATTGGTCTATGCCTACAATTTACCATTCGGTCAGATCTGATACTATAGAGGACACTTCCTTTTAAAACATGGAGTGCAGAGGTAAATCAGATATGAATGTACGGAAACTATCCCAGTCAGCCATAGAGTATCGGTATACAGTACGGTGGACGGGTACGTCTGGGGGCTTCGTACATTTCGTTTTTATCTTAACTGATACAACAGAGTGGGATCATAGAGGAGAATGAACGGAACATGAACATAATTGAGGGGAAGTTGAGAGAAAAACGTCTAGGAGGCTTGCATATTGACCGGGTGTATCGGGCACACGGGTGGGTTCGCGAACAATCTGAGTGATGTCATATGCAATGGCAAAATCATGACAAAACCTCCCCTCATCATCTGTCTTATTTGAATGGGTCAGCCATTCCACGTTGTGGACGTTGAAGTCACCACATATGTGGATGTTAGCCGAGGGATGTGAAGACAGTGTGTGGTCTATTTTCTCAGATATGCTCTCAAAGATAGTATCTCCGCTGTTATGGGGCCTATAGAGGGCAAATATAAATGCAGTGGTGTTAGCAAGTGCAACCCTGAAGCACATATAGGAAAAAATAGGAGCTTCTCTAGAGATATCCCTGCCACACGGGAAGCCATCCTTAATGTAAGCACATATTCCATGCCCATGGCGATCTTGGGTGTCAAATTTAGCTATTAAATTAGAGTATCCGTTAATTATGAACTCATCTAGGGAAGTCGTCGGCCCTATTCCAGTTTCACTTAGAAATAATATGTTTGGTGTCGTTTCCTGTAATTGGGTTTCAACCTCTGGAAGGTTGGAACGTAGATCCCTGATGTTGGAGAAGGAGACCTGGTAGTAGGGGTCTACGTTGGAAGATGGGGTTCTAGGTTTATTCGAGTTTTTATTCTGGAGATATTTCATGTTGAGGTTTAGGGATTTGTGGAATAGGTCGGCATACTTGGTTAGAGCAGTACAGAGAGGGAAAGTAAGAGAGAAAAAGACAGGAATTTTTTTTGTAGCACACGAAAAGGTAAAGCCGTAACAATTACCCACTAGTATGGCATCGAGAGGCCCCACCAGAGACTTCTGCATGGTGCAGATCCACTCACCAAATGGCAATACAGCAGTCTCAGTACTTTGCGCCTGCTGATAGGACAGCCTCCTTAGTGGTTAATCCAAGGTTCGGGTCCCTGACTATCAGGCGGATAACGTCAGCCCAGACAAAACGTTTACCTCCAGCACCCTTACTATAATAAAAGCCTCCAATAAAGTCAAGGGAGATAACTTTAAAAAATCATACGCAAGGAAATGAAAAAATTAGGCCTAAAATTAGACGTACTAGCTAACATAAAGATAACAAACTTCCTGGACGTCACGTTAAATTTAGAAAAACACATATATGAACCCTACTTAAAAGACAACGCTAATCCAATATACGTAAACCCTAAGTCCAATCACCCACCATCAATTATAAAACAGATTCCTAACTCGATCGTAAGTGGACTCAAGCGATGAAAATGTATTTAACAAATCAATCAATATCTATGATACAGCGCTAAAAATAGTGGATACAAAAATATTGATATCAAATATAAGCAACAAAACACGAATGACTATAATAAAATAAAGAATAGAAGAAAAAGAAATATAATCTGGTATACGGCGCCATACAATCAAATGTTAAAAACAAAACTTGGAATAAATTTCTAGATCTTATTGAAAAGAACTTCCCCGCAACCAAACTCTTACACAAACTTTTACATAAAAAATAACCCAAAGTTATCCTACAGCTACTGCGAAAATTTAGAGATCATAATTAAAACACATACCAACAAAATATTAAATAAAAGCAAAAAAATAACAACAGAATAAACAATAAAAAGTGGACACCATGATAAAAATAAAAGTAACACAAGGACACATATGTAACTAGTATAAAAATAATAATAATAATAATAATAATAACAACAATAATAACAACAATAATAGTAATAATAATAATAATAATAATAATAATAATAATAATAATAATAATAATAATAATAATAATAAACCAACTCCGGACAACGGCAACCATACTAGAAATAAAAATAAAAATACTAATAACGAACAAGATAAATGCAACTGCAGAACCCGCACACATTGCCCACTTCAAAATAAATGTCTAACCAAGAGCATAGTTTACCAGACCACAATATTTGCGAAATATTACGTAGGTATGGCTTCCTTAGATTTCCCAGACCCGACATTATGACTACAAAATACATTAAAAAAATACTCAATGAAAACAACCCTAGCAAACAAATACTGGCCACACAAAGAAAGCGGACGCTCGCTGATAGTCGAATGGAAAATACTCAGACAAACAAGCACATGTAGAGACCTAGACGATCCATGTAGATTATGCCTTCATGAAAAAGTAGCTATTCTATACTTTAAAGCATCCCAACATCTATTAAACTGTAGGAGAAAAATAGTAAACAACTGTGTTCACAAGATAAACTTTACTCTAGGATAGCGATACACTTAATTTTCAAACTAACAATAACAATAGAAAATAAGCAAATAAAATAAACATACATAAACATAAGTTATCATATATATATATATATATATATATATATATATATATATATATATATAAAATAACATAAAAACACATTTAACCTAGATTTAAAATAGGTCAGGACACTAGATACGTACGCTCACCGCCAAAAACAGCACACACAAAGGAACGGGTGAACCGGAACCGGATGTCAACTGGGTTTTGTCCTGTAAATGCCTGCTCATTGACTGGTTAAGAAGAATGCGGGGAAAACTAGAAAGCTAATTGTCTAACTACTGTGTAGCTTAATTACCATATATCTTTTATAACTTCCCATATATATGTATATATATATATATATATATATATATATATATATATATATATATGATTTTATTTGTCTTTGTTAGCGATATTCATTGAACGAATTCAATTATTTTATACGAAAGTGCATTTTTACCTAAATGAGAGTTGGGAATAATTTTCCCTTTGACCAACTTGGTACCCCTTAAATGGGGAGCGGCATATATATATTATTTTAAAAATATAATTATCCACTGACACGTGCTTCGTCGTCTACGACCCACCAGCCTCAGAATCAGCCCCCCTGGTGGGTCGTAGACGACGAAGCACGTGTCAGTGGATAATTATATATATATATATATATATATATATATATATATATATATATATATATATATATATATATAATTAGTTACTATAATATTTATTAAATACCCACAGACGCTAGTGTTTCATCCTTTCTTCCAGGGTGTCACGATTAATACCAGTCGATAGATTCGAAACCGACGACAGAAGCCATCTCTGGCTTCATTAGCAAGGACTGGATCTATTCGGCTTCCGTTAAGCGCGATAAATAATGTTGAAATTTAAACATTTTATTATTAAATGTTTCTTACGTCAGTCAGAATGATCTAATCATAATACGATGATCTGCGCATAAGAGCTTAATTGACCGACTTAATTCAACGGAAAATACTTAACGATAAGAAACGAGTTTCTTATATGTTTATATATATATATATATATATATATATAAATATATATATATATATAGATAGATAGATAGATAGATATACAAAACAGACAGAAGATAAGAAAAGCTTCCGAAACAACAGCGAATGTAAACTTTAATCTAATATAAATATATAATAATCCCTAACCAAATAGAAAGCTTAATACAAGAAGCATAAATTAAAACCGTAAATACAAATCTACATGTAAAATTTATTTCTCGACAGAATATCTCAAATAAAGATTAATAATATGTATATATCTATGTAGTAAAATATGCTTTTAACTAATTTCAAAAAAAGTGAATATCTTTTATGATTGATCCGAAGGAAATTATTCCAGAACATAGTTATATTTATTAAATTATCTAAAATTCACACTGAATTCTAAATAAAGAATTAAATATCAATGAAACTTCCTGCGATGAATAGATTAAAAATTATCAATTACTAGACTACCCGTGACCCGTTGGGTCAGTATGTTATATTAGCTATGGAATTAATGTATGAGGGTAACACTAGTGGCGTAAAGAAAATAGTTTTTGTGATAAAATGAAACAAGAATATTGATAGATTTCTATGAGTCGATTTGTTTATTATAATAATTGACTATTTTGGAAAAAAAAAGCACTTACAGCCATTGAATTATAAGTGGTTGGCCATACTTATAGTTAAATGTGCACTGAACAGATACCATAATACTTTAAAATAAATTCAAATTTTGATATAACTTTTAATTTAAACGCTTAAAAAACAATTGGGATGCTGAAAAGGTAGGCGGTAAAACAATACGTTTTATTGTTGCGTTGATTATTTATTTGTAACGCAAATTTAAAAAAAACATATTTTCGGGGATATTAATGTTTATAATAGAAGAAAATGTATGAATGTTTATTTTAAGAAAGGTTTATAAAAGAAAGAGAATAAATTAAAAAAAAATGAAGGCGGTGGGTAAATCGCCGTTGTGAAATACTCTTATTGTTGTAAACGGGTTAAAGTAGATTTATTTGTAAGTAAAGGAAATTGCGTTAAAATAGCTTAAACGTAATACGAAAATGAACGATGTAAAAATGCAGAAATTATTAACAATTGTTTATTTGGAAAATTTAAACGCGAAAAAAAAATCAATTGAGACACAGTAAAACAATACGTTTTATTGTCGCGTTAATTATTTGTTTATGTATGCCGCATGCGCAACCGGAAGTTGTAAACCGGATGTTGGGTTATAACACCCGTTCCAAAGTCATTTGAGTTTTATAAATTTTATCAGCTCCAGCAAATATTTTACAAAGATGTTATTACCATCACAATATTCATATATATATATATATATATATATATATATATATATATATATATATATATATATATATATATATATACATATATATATATTTATATATATATATATATATATATATATATATATATATATATATATATATATATATATATATATATTGTAACAACCAAAAGATAGATTCAATCAACAATCATAATTTTAGTATTCTTTTATTTACTCACTGGAATCCCAGAGACAATCTTCAAAAATTTCTTTTTGAGAACAACTTGTGGTGTTCTCTGAAGATTGAGAGACAAATGTCTCCCTAGGTTTCCATTACTCTCTACCTCTTTCGATACATTTTGCAGATAAATTTGAGTTATCGCAACAGTTGCTTACCATTGATTTTTCGTTGGCGGTGACATTTGGTCTTCACTGGAATTTGTGTGACAACTATCCTTCCCAAGTTCTCAGTCCTCTTTGCATTCATTCAGCGAATGTTTGGCTAGTCATTTCTCTCCTCAATCTTTCCATATTCCTTGACCCTCCTCGATTATTTAGTGTGACGTCAGTTTATGGTCGCATACACACACAGAATAAAATAAAAAACATAAAAAATTAATAAAAATGTTTTTAAAAATTGAAAAATTATATATATAATTTATATATATATATATATATATATATTTCTGTACGAATATAGTTCCTTATAATATATACAAACCTTATTTAAGAAGCTGAATATAATTACAGAGCAATATAGTAGCTAAATGACAAAAAAACTATATTCCAAAATTCGTGATGTTGACCATCGTAAATTTTACTTCTTTAAAGGAATAAATTATAAGACGGTACGCATCATGAATTTCGGAATATAGTTTTTGTCCTTTATTCACTATATATATATATATATATATATATATATATATATATATATATATATATATAAAGCTGAACGACTGTGCGTGTGTCTAGTAACGAATAGGCAACTATATGGTTGACTATTATAGAAAACTGATTACATATAATGATAGAAAATATATCGAGACACAGGAATGGGTATGTTTGATCTGGCATAATGATAATTCATTAAAATTGTGAGGTCTGCGTACGAGCCTGGTCTACAAAGTATAGAAATAAAAAAAATTAAAAAAAAAAGTTTACAAGTGTTTTTGATATAGATGTACATAATAATACTTTGATAAGTATGTTTTTACTTAAATAGGGATGGTATAATAAAATTGTGGGATCTGTGTTCGCGCCTGGCCTCCATAGAATGGAAATAGGCACACACTTTAATAAAGACTTTTCATATCTATCTGCGTAAGTATACTTTGATAATTATGGTTCAGTTTGAAGAAATATAGTATAATAAAATTATGTGGTAGTCGTTTGCACCTGACCTCCATAGAATGGAAATATGTCACAAAGTTTAACAAGGATTTTAATATAGACCCACAGTATATTGTGATAAGTGTTTCAGTGTGAACAGGTATGGTATAATAAATTATGGGGTTTATCTATTTTATTTTTACTTTCATCATATTTGCTTTGGTTTTGATACCCCTAAATTCGAAGCTATCTCTTTCCAACCCTTCCTTTTCATAACCTATCATACTTTCATAAATCAGAGTCCATTTTCTGTAGGCTGTTTTTGAACCCAGTCAACGACGGGTACTTTTGCTAGTATATATATATATATATATATATATATATATATATATATATATATATATATATATATTATATATATATATATATATATATATATATATATATATATATATATATATATATATATAGTAAGAAAATCATAAAGTAAGGCGGGGGCAGAAGAACTGATTACCCTTTGTGTTTTACATCTGTAACAGTTTCTATGTGTCCCGCTTGTAGCTCATATAAGTCTCTGCATTCATTTTCCTTAATATTTCAGTAGCTTTCATTATTGTTATACGTTGTATCTTCTCAGCCATCCCACTTGTTCCAATGTCTCCTATTCATTTTTCCAAGTTTTTCGGTATTGCTCCTAATTATTCTTACTCTTGGTGGTTTTATCTGGCTTTCTTGATCTTCCATATTCCTTTGAGCTCCCTGGCCAGTTTCCTTCGCTTTTATCTCTCCTTGCTTTTCACGCTGTGGTCTGCTGGAACGGCAATTTGTACTACTACTACTACTACTACTACTACTAGTCGGAGCTGTGGAAATTCCAGAGAGGACTCATTCCTATGTAATATATTGATGTTGACATTCAGGAGATGTTCACGATCTGATATTATTGTAGCTTTTTTGTTAAAACTGCAAAAGTATTTATTTAAGCTAGCAAGAACGTCCGCAAAAGCCCGTTCGTTAAGTACGCTTAAATATGATATTCTAATTTTTGCAGATTTCGTATATATTATTAGAGATTTACTGTTCTATCGATTTTTATATGTTATAAAGTTGCAATTTCAAAGATAAAAAATATACGTCTGGCTTGGATGCATTAACTTGAATCGAAACCGAAATAAAAATTTATGAATATATATATATATATATATATATATATATATATATATACATATGTATATACATATATATATATATATATAACTTGAGTTGCTTCAGCCATTATCGAAAGCAAAATCAAAATTTATGAGAATTCTTGATAAAATAATGTAGAAAAAATATATTACTGGAGTGCCATCAGTTATAATCAAAACCGAAACCAAAACTTGTGAAGAATTATTGGTAAAATTATTTATGACAAGAAATGGAAGTACATAATAATTAAACGACCCGGATGTAAGTGTGACACAGAAAATAACACACACGCTATCGTATTAATATATAGATTATTATCATTATTATTACTTTATTATTTTTTTTTTCACTAGAAGTTTTCATACAGGCAATATTTATAGATTTCTCTTTGAGGACAACCTGTGTTGTTTCCTGGATTCTGTGTAACAACATTATCATTATTTACTCACTAGGAGTAGTCACACAGGCCATCATCAAATATTGCTTTTTGAGCGGTGTTCTCTGATTTCTGAGTGACAACAAATCTGCCAAGACTTTCAGTACTGTCCGCCTCTTTCGAGAACCTTTGCAAAAGAATTTGCCTTAACGCAACAGCCACTTAACATTGATTTTTCCTTAGCAGCGACCATTGGTTCTCATTTGAATTTTGGAGGCAAAAAATCCTCCCCAAGGTTCAAGTCCTCTTTACATTCAGCCAGCAGAGGTCAGCCTAGTGCTTTCTATCCTCAGTCATTCCCTCCTCCTTGACCCTCATTATTTGGTGTGGTACACGTTATGGTGACACTCACACATACAAAAATTTTATCTTATATTTATGCAATTTCAGTTTTCATGATTCCATTTCTTTATGTTTTATCTCTGTAGCCGTTACTGTGTCTAGGTTTTTACCTATAGCTAAAGTATTTTAATCTCAAGAGTTTTCCTTAATATTTTTGCAGTTTTCATCACTATTATCCGTTGTATCTTATCAAGAATATTTCTGATTCTAATTTCTCTCATTTCTTTTTCAAAGATTTTTGGTATTGTTCCTCGCACTCCTACTATTAGTTGTGTTATCTTTACCTTCCTCATTTTCCATATCCCTTTGAGGTCTCTGGCTAGCTCCCTGTATTTGTCCCGCTTCTCTGTCTCCTTGTCCTTCGCTCTGTGGGCTGCTCGAACGGCAATATCTACACTATGGCAGGACTTGTCCATCTTGTTAGCTATTATGGCATCCGGTCTTCTTGCTTTGATGGGTTTATCCGTTTGTATATCTATGTCCTATAGGATCTTGTGACTTTCATTTTCCTGTATTGTTGCTGGTTTGGGCTTGTTCCATTTTTCTGTG
>NC_136487.1:159407851-159520351 GCF_053919585.1 Euprymna scolopes | reverse complement strand
ATATATATATATATATATATATAGTAATTTATAAAATATATATGGCGATTAAGCTACACTGAATATTCTGCGTTTCATCCAACTATAGGATTCGTCAGGCTTATGCGCGAATTCTGTGGTTGCTTCTTGTTTTTATATATGTTGAGGATTTCTAGTTGGCCAATCAGCTTTCTTGTATCCACCGCGCCCCTTCCTATCAGCCAATGGGCATGCATTTTATCAAACAAGGGATCTGTTTTAGAACTAGGTTAGTGGTTTTAGGTAGACGTTCTCCTTTTTTTATACATATAAATATACCTATGTGTCCACACATACATGCACATATATATATATACATATATGTATGTGAGCGTAGTTTATCAAGCAACAATATTTGCGAAAGAAAACCCGAATAACAAGAAATATTACATAGGCATGACTTCCTTAGATTTCAAAACCCGATACTATGACCACAAAAGCACATTCAAAAATAAAAAAACACCCTATAAAAACAACACTAGCGAATAAATACTGGGAACTCAAAGAAAGCGGACATTCGCCGGTAGTCGAATGGAAAATAATGAGACAAGCTACTACATGCAGACATTTAGACGATCCATGTAAATTATGCCTCCATGAAAAATGTTCTATCCTGTACTTTAAAGAACCTCAAAATCTATTAAACTGTAGGCGGGAAATAGCAAACAACTGTGTTCACAAAATAAAACTTACTCTAGGATAGCGATACAAAATAGCTTTAAAACTAACAATAAAAATAGAAAACAAACAAATAAATAAATTAAATAAACATGAATATACATAAACGATCACACACATATATGTATATATATATATGTGCATGTATGTGTGGACACATAGGTATATTTATATGTATAAAAAAAGGAGAACGTCTACCTAAAACCACTAACCTAGTTCTAAAACAGATCCCTTGTTTGATAAAATGCATGCCCATTGGCTGATAGGAAGGGGCGCGGTGGATACAAGAAAGCTGATTGGCCAACTAGAAATCCTCAACATATATAAAAACAAGAAGCAACCACAGAATTCGCGCATAAGCCTGACGAATCATATAGTTGGATGAAACGCAGAATATTCAGTGTAGTTCAATCGCCATATATATTTTATAAATTACTAACTAGCTCTACCTACGTATTGAGCAATTTTGAAGTAAATACTTAAAGTTTACGCATAAATCTATACTTTCGTATATTAAATTTATGTGAATAAATGAAGTAGTTATATATATATGTGTGTGTGTGTGCATATATATGTATATATATATATATATATATATATATATATATATATATTGTTTATATCTGTCTTACACTGCATAAATTATTGTTAATTAGGGTTTTTACTAAAAATGTACTACAAAAATTATCGCCGATCAATGTATAGTTGACTTCGTCTGCTATGTAGAAACAACGCGTAAAGTTTACCAAATCCGACATTTATTCGTACATAACGAAGTTTATTAAAATGCACGACTAAATAATGTACGATTATTTGCCCCGGCCGCTGATTTGCTATTACAGCAACTGCAACACGAACGAACTGCTGGGGTTTTTAGAACAAAATATTGTAAAAATATGTTGTATTATTAAAATAAACCATAAAATGTATTTACTCACAATATTCTGTTCAGAGGTTATTTTTTTATATAAAAAATATTTATAAAAAAATAAATTATTTTTTCGAATATTCTCTCTTCAGGCGGATAGTAAATAGATAAATAAGTACATATTTGCACAGCTGAAACATTTTTTTTTATCCTAAATCCTGTGTGCCACATTTTTTTTACGTTTTTTCGTTAAAAATGTTTGTTAAAAAATAAACAAGTTTATTTTTTTAGACTAGTCGTAGCTTGATTTTTATTGATTATGTATAACTAAAAATTAAGCACCGTTCTAACGTCTAATTTCGGTCGATATTACCTCCGACATTCTTCAGGTGTATCTTGTCGAACTCGGGAATGTTTCTGTCAAACTCGGGAATTTGGGAAAATCAAACTCAAGATGAGAACAGTAGTCCAATGAATAATAATACAAATTTTATAAATTTGTTTATTATTTTGTACAACTTTTAAAACCTAAAAAAGGTGACACACTTGGTTGAAACAAAGTTTCAGTTTGTAAGAATTTGCCAAAAATAATCGCGACTCTGAGTAAAGTCGTTTTATTGTTTATTTTAATAACAGCAGTTTTTGCGTTAAACAACTCAGTAGATTATCTGTGTAAGAGGGAATATTTAATAAAACTCGAGTTTTCTTTAGTAAATATCTTTTAACGTATAGACTTTAAAAGATATTTGCTAAAAATAACCTCTCGAAACTTCTGAGTAAATTCGTTTTATTGTTTATTAAAATATTTTATACCATATTTTACGGTGACGGGTCCCAGTTGATCGCCTGCGTCGAAGTTGCTTTAACTAGCAGCAGCGGCAATTACTTGTACATTGATCGTGCATAATTTTTAATTGTACATATTTAGTCGAACCGTCGTTATTAGCTAATTCTGATATTATTTTATCATATTTGTGTTTGCTTTTTTATTTTTTATTTATTTTTTTTTTGTTTTCTTGGGTTTGTATCGCTCATGCGTTAATCTTTTTGATTGATATTTTAAGTCAGTGGTAGTCCCTAAATTGTAAACTTCCGATTTCATGGGGACAGATATAGAGGGAAAAGACAAGAGAATTTTAAAAAGGTTAATGTATAACGTTTTATGTATCCGTAAATAAAATTGCTTTTTTTTACTGTTATTTCACCCTCGCTTGGCATAATGCAACTTAAAACGTAACAGAGGTATTATTCGGGAGTAATTCTACAGGGATACTATGTAGGAAGTTCAGTAGCGAGGTATCTATCTCTACTACATTTGAACTTCTGCATGCTAGTACAGTCAGGGAAGCAGAGACCCTGGAGTAAATACCAAACAGGAATTAACTATTGCAGTAGAAGGTTTTCCGGGTCTGGGGGTATCCACACTGTAGGGGTAGGGATTTGCTGCTTTTGTGATAAGACGTTGAAAGGGTCCAAGAGCATATTCCATTAAAATATTCTTGAAACTAACAGGTTGTAGTTTGAACTTCTGTATGTCAGGAAAAGCAGTAAAGCAGGAAACTGGGGGGGAATTCCAAATTCGAGCAGCCGGAGGGAAGGAACTATCAAAGTAGAAGACTTTCTGTCATCTAGAGGTCTCTGTAGTGAAGGGGTGGAATTTTACTGCTCGTTATGAGTATTTACATCAAGGGAACACACATGCTGCGAGCTCATCAGAGTGCATTCCATTAAAATACTTGTAAAGCAGGCACATGCGGCGATGGGGGAGTGTTGGAGTTTGGCTGATAGTGCGGCACCTAGATTCGAGACTCTTAGGAGTTAACACATTGCACATACACCAGTTCAGATGTGTCAGCCATACACCATGCATGGGCGAATGATGGCCTTGTATAGACATAGGTGATGTGAGCAACTTTCTAGCACTGTAGAGAGAACACACAATCCTCTTAGCAATCCTGGCATTGTCCTCAATATATTTCTTCCAATTCGTGTTACCTGTGATTGTTAAGCTGAGAAGTTTAAATAAAGAGCTTTCAGGTAGTGTATTATTATTAGTTATAGACATCAGTGGTTGAGAAGGTTTTTGGAAGTGTTATTGGTCTTAGCAGCATTGTATGTTATAATCCATTTACGCTTCCATTCTACTATAGACTAAATGTTTTAATCCAAGTTATCAACCATTGCTTTATATATATGTTCATTTTTTTCCTTGCATATGTTATAAAGCGAAGTTTCATCAGCAGAAACAATTTTATCAGAGAATTAATTGATGAATATAAGGAATGATAAATCATCGATCATTGTGGCGCAGCCTCGTTTATGTCATGTTTTTTTTCACATACGACTATCGATGACAACCTTGATTTTTCTCCTATCTAAGAAGGTTTTGATAATATTAAATGTTAATCCAGTAATACTATATAATTGAATTTTAATAAGACCTTCGTGTCAAACTCAGGAAAAGGCTACTGCTGTAGCCTGTTCTGCCTTATCCAATGCGTGTTATATAGGTACAGATATTCCATTTAGGATATCTGCCTAAATTTTAATGCTCTTCGGAATATATATATATATATATATATATATATATATATATATATATATATATATATATATATTATATTTAAAATATGATTATCCACTGACACGTGTTTCGACGTCCAAGACTAATCAGAGTGGCTGAATCTAGCGAGATTCGAAATCGGCACCTCGTGATAAGAAGCCTAAACCTCTATGCTAACCTCGCCGGACTACTGAATGCATCACTTTTACGAAGATGTTTTTATTTATTTTTGTTAGCGATACTTTCTTGTATGAATTCAAGTATTTATACGAAAATGCATTTTTACCTAAATGCTTGTTGGTCAATGGGAAAGTTATTCCCAACAAGACTTTAGGTAAAAATGCACTTTCGTATAAATACTTGAATTCATTCAAGAAAGTATCGCGAACAAAAACAAATAAAAACATCTGCGTAAAAGTGATATATTTAGTAGTCCGGCGAGGTTAGCGCCGTGGTAGAGGTTTAGGCTTCTTATCACGAGGTGCCGATTTCGAATCTCACTAGATTCAGCCACTCTGATGAGTCGTGGACGACGGAACACGTTTCAGTTGATAATTATATTTTAAAAATAATATATATGCCGCTTCCCATTTAAAGGGGGTACCAGATTGGTCATGGGAAAATTATTCCCAACAAGCATTTAGGTAAAAATGCACTTTCGTATAAATACTTGAATTCATTCAAGAAAGTATCGCTAACAAAAACAAATAAATATATATATATATATATATATATATATATATATATATATATATATATATTTATATATATATATGCTGAAAAATGGTGGGAACCTTCTATCGATCCAGTAGATATCTCACTGCTGATGCAATTCTCTATCTATATAAGAACCGGGTACGTCCAAGGATGGAGTACTGTTGCCACATCTGGGCAGGAGCTGCTAGAAAGGACTTATCCTGCCTTCATAGAGTTCAAAATGGACTTCGTAGCCTCGTAGGGGATGTCCTTTTCTCTTCCCTGCCACCTCTTTCTCACAGAAGAGATGTTGCGAGTTTGTCTCTGCTTTATCATTATTTTCATTGCAAGTGCTTGGCTGAGCTCCAATGTATGGTCGCTCCTCGCCAAACTTTCACAAGAAAAACCCGTCTAGCAGAAAACACTATAAATAATTCCCCCCATGCTTTATCCGTGCCTAAACCTAAACGTAGATTCCATGAGCAAAGCTTCTTTCTTAGAACTGCACGCCTATGGAATTGTCTTCCGTTTTCCTGCTTTCCGGCTGACTACAATATGGTTGTCTTCAAGTCTAACGTAAACAAGTTTTTGATGAGCTGTTCCATATAAGTTAACAAATTTCCCGAATTTCCATTACTAACGATTACTATATTGTCCAATTTCTACTGTACACTCTTAAACCCTTATCCTCGAGTGGCCTCTTGACCTTTATAAGTGGTGATGCCTACGTAAATATAAATATATATATATATATGTATATGCATATATAATAAAATATTTTATTATATATATATATAATAAAATATTTTTCAAATAAATACGACTACAAAAACTAGGGTCCATGCTTACGCAATCATCAGTGTAGAAGTGATAATTACTGCTGATCTGCAGATTCGAACCCAACCACAATCCCGCCGTAGACTTCGAAGAATAAATAGTATCATGCACCAAGGCCACCAGCAATTATCACAGGAATTAAAGGAAATAAAGTCCCTATAAACACCGAGTCTATGGGCCAACATAATGAATAGTGTGAGAGTATTCAATGACCGAAAATTGGAATGTTGTATTCGCTCTGGAATTGATTGCTTTTTTTAAATTCGTATTGTGATAGCATAAAAGTCTCTCTTGCTACTTCTCTTGTGCTATATATATATATATATATATATATATATATATATATATATATATATATATATTACTCTATCTTTCTATTCCTTTCTCTCCTGCTCTCTCTCTATATATAGTAATTTCTGTTGACGTCATATTGACTTTCTTCTTGTTTTCCATCATATTCTCAATATGTTGCATTAAATATGATGCTGTTCCGAGCACTTGCCATTTCTTTTTTTCTTTTTTTTTTTCGTCAAATTATTATGAGAATTTTCTGACAGATCATAAATTGCATTACGTTTTTCCGCGTCACTTTTCCTACGTCCTGTCAACGTTACAGGTGTCTCATGTCCTGATCCTGAAAATAGTAAATAAAATTAATTCCTAAAACCAACGTCCTGCGCACGGTCCTGCCCCAACCATCTCATCCCGCCGGCCCAACTCCAAAGTGGTCAGCATCCAGGTGTTCGGATCAAAAAAAAAAAAAAAAAAGGCCCAAGCCATTTTTCGTTTTTACATTTGTATGTAGTCCTTACATTTCACTTTGCGATTTATTGAGGTTGGAGGTTATTGAGGGTGTTGACTTGAATAATCGATTCGAACACGTGCAATATTGCACTTGCTGGTTTAGCATAGCTGGTAATCAAGATGACTGAAATTCAAGATGTCATACCGGATTTACACCGAAAAACAGAAACAGGCAGAGACATTAAGTATGAATCCGAGGCACACAGCAATTCGCGTAATAATGAATATAGCTTATCATATCACAATGTATATTTTGTGTGTGCTTGGGTATAGATGCGAAAAAAACCCAAATTTTTTTAAAAGGTAAAAATGTTCTTAAGCAATACATGTCTTATCATTTTATATACTTATCTATAAACGCACTTTTGCACTGATATATATATATATATATATATATATATATATATATATATATATATACATATATATATAACTTCTTCATTTACTCAGATAAAATTAATATACGAAAGTATAAATTTATGCGTAAAATTTAAGTATTTACTTCAAAAGTGCTCAATACGTAGGTAGAGCTAGTTAGTAAGGTATAAAATATATATGGTGGTTAAGGTACGCTGAATATTCTGCGTTTCATCCACTCTAGGACGGTTCAGGCTGAAGAGTTCTAGATTGGATGAAACGCGGAATATTCAGTGTAGTTTAACCGCCATATATATTTTATAACTTACTATATATATATATATATATATATATATAAATATATATATATATATATATATATATATATATATATATATATATGTATAAGTAAAATTGTCTCTGTCTGTGTACTTTTCCCTACGAAACTAGTCTGTCAATTTTCAGTCTACGGGCTCTAGATTTGACGTAAGGGGTATTGAGATTGGGAAAATCTTTTTAATTGGTTTTCGGCCAGAAATTTGGCTGTCAAGGGGTCAAAGTTCCAAAGATTTGACCTTTGAGAACTCTATCAAACTCCTCCGCCAAGGTTTGATCTAAACACTTGACATTTTAGATGTAGGTAATTTGGACATGAATCAAACATTTTAATTTGATTGAAGCCCCAAACAATAAATGTTAAGGGGTCAAAATTAGGGGTCAAAGTTTAAAAAAATGTACCTCTGCGGTCTCTTCCAAATTACCCAGCCAATGTTTGGTCTAAACATTTAAAGTTTTACATAAAGTATATTCAGACATACAGCAAACTTTTTAATCAGGTTTTGGGCGAAATATTTTTTTGCCAAGAGGTCAAAGTTTAAAGATTTGACCTTTGCAGAATCTACCAAACTCCTCCGTAAATTACGCATACATAAATATATTCACGTGCGCATTGCACAAATACTTTTATATACATGCATATATACATGCATATACTTTTATATATTGCTTTTCCTGTATCACCAAACTACCCGTGACCCGTTGGCTCACTATATGTTATAGCTAGTTCTAGAATAGTGAATATGTTATTTATGCCAAAAATATGCGCACTTGCGCATACAAAAATGCCCACCACTTTAAACATATGGAATTAGATGGTTTAATTTCCTGAAAACTACTTATTTTCAGAATATTCAAATGCGATATTCGTTTACAGCATACCTGAAAACATTTGAAAGTCTTCATTTTCAAAGAAAATATTAAGCTGAAAACAAAATAAAATTCTGACACTTCTATTTTATATTTACTTTAAAAATGCTACATTATATACAGTTTATGTCATTCGTAACTTAAGATTTATCTGACGTCACTTCCGCCGAATGGCTTTGTAAAGAAAGAAGTGCGACTCTTAACGAAAGCCAGGATGGCATAAATCACTTATCATAAGTCAGCGATTAGAAGTTTTGCCCATTTTTACTAGGATAAAAGTGTATTGTTTGCATAACCTTTGAAAGTAATAAAAAAAAACACAAGCAAGCAATTTAATCGCCTTTAAACTACTATTTACGGAATTTATTGCAATGAAAAGACTTTAAAATAGGGGAAAAACTGAAACAAATGAGCAGGAACAGTAATTGCTGTTGCGATTGGTCACAGTTACTGTGAAAATAGGATTTACCGGTTGAATGGTTTTAATTTCTTCGTTTCTTTTCTTAACCAACCAGCTTACTATGAGATATCACTTTTATTGCGTTTGGTAACAGTTGATTATTGTACGATGTTTCGTTATGCTCCAGTTAAAAAAAAAGTTAGATATTATTATATGCTGATATTATTATATGCTGATCACTTGTTTCTTTTTATTACCACGGTTTCAACAACTGTCGATCACAGATGATAATAAAAATACTTATAAATATATTTGTTTTGTTTTTGTTTGAAAACTAGCAATGCAAAGATACAAATAAAATTCGTAAAATGCCGATATAAAAAAGTAAAACAGATTAACAGTTTTGTTTTTATTTACATATTTTAAACGTGAAAAAAAATGACGACTAATAAAAAAGCTTTCATGACTTTGTTTTTATTTACTTACGTATGCAAAGAATTTTTCAGACAGGAAGTTGCTAACCGGATGGATGGTTTCCATGCCAAAGCAAGACGATTTGAGTTTTATAATATAATTGATAAGCTGACAGCCCAGCGTTGGTGGTCGTATTATACGCTTAAATATGATATTTTAATTTATTCAGATTGCATACGTATTATTATAGAATCAATCCTTAATTGATAATTATATATTAGGAGGAATAATTTGTCAGGTGAAATTATTCGCAAAATAAATAAATAAATAAAGAAAATAATAATAAATAAGTAAATAAAAAATAAAAAAATAATAATGATAATGTCGTTCTTCAATTTCTGTCTGTGTTTATTTACAATATAAGGTCAGCTAGTATTTGGCCTTAACGATGTATACCCTGGGAAAGTCACTTCTGATGTTTAGTTTAAAAATATGTAAACGAAGAAATGATTTGTGATGAGTTAAAACGGTGCCTCTTCTTTCATCATAAATAAGAACAAAAATTGAAAATATTCCACTGAAAAAAATGATTCTTTTTCATTTATTAGTATAGGATATTTTCGTTTCTCGATAATTATCATATTAAATTCCGTACAAAATGTATCTAAGAACTCTGTCAGCATATAAATTAGCTCTGTGTTTAATTTTCAAAAGATCAGCCATTTCGGAATCTATGAGGAAAAAACTCACACACACACAAAGTTACTTATATATAATATAATAGAAAGAAAACAGATTATATATTATTCCATAGTTTTTATACTATTTAAATTTACTGTGTTTCTGTGTGTGTATATATGCTAAACAGAAAACTAGAGATTATATTTTAAAGATGCATGTTCGTAATCAATGCACGTCTTGAAAATGTTATTTACTCAAATCAATACGATGGACCCTCCTGTCGATTCTGACGTAAGATGCCACAACAATAAATTGTTCGGAAATCCGCGCCTATTATTTGCTTATAGCGGTGAAAGCTTTATGCAAAACCAACCATACTTTTTGAGACAACTGCTAATCTAGGTCGGTGCAATGGATGCCACAAGACAGATCATACAGTAGACCTCAGGTTTTACATGTGCTTCCCTTCTACTAGATGCATGTCTTATCGAACCATGAGAGTGCATCTCCCCCAATGATTTAAAAATGCCCCCAAATACTCACCAATCTGGTACTGGCCAGGATCTTCGTTGCTTAAGTTCGGCATCTGGCGAAAACCTATGCGTCACTATATATAAATATTCAATTTAACATTATATAATCAATTCATAATGCAGAAATATTTTAAGTTATGAAATTATTATATTTTTCCTAGAATATCCTTGTTTCTTTTCCAGTTTTTACAACTAGTCCTTTTTCTCTTTTAATCTAATCTTAACCAGTTTACCTTTCCTGCTCGCATTTTTCGTATGTAATCCATAATTTTCCCAGTCATTGCTTTTTCAACAATCCTTAAAAAAATTATTACCAACTTCTTTAATTGACTAAATAAAACAAATTAAATAAAATACCTAATTAAATAAATAAATAATCAGCAGTCAGTTTTGGCCGCGAACCTAGGCGAAATGTCGGTTAGCGATTCAGCACAGCGACGAGGAATTATCCGCGACAGAACAGCTGAGCGACAAATACGGACAGCGGTGAATTATTAGCGACAATAGTAGCTGAATCGACGTAATGGTGGGGATACGGCGAACAAAGCGAGTGCGCAACGAATGAATACAAGGAGGGAAAAACGAATGAATGCAAGGAGGGAAAACAGATTTGCTTGCTATGGTAACCAAGATCCAATCAAAAACAATATCTCTTCGTTCCTTACATATTCTGAGAACATTTGAGCATCAGTAACTTTATCATAACTTTTGTTTTACTACAACATTCCAACATACGAGGGTCGTGCAATAAGTAATATCCCGGACCCACTTCCACTTGTTTGATCTAGCTGAAATTTTGCATGTGCAATGAGTTATATCTGTACGGGTTATGTGGCAAATTACAGCTCTAAACTAATTGTGGTTTCTGTTTTACAGGTGTTTAAACTGAGTCAGGTGTGAAATGGAGTCTGTTGAATGTCGAGCAGTGATCCAGATTTTGTATTTGAAAGGACGCACACCACAGAGAATTTTGATGAAATGAAAGAAACTTATGCTGATAATGCCCCATCATATGAGCTTGTAAAACGCTGGCATTGTGAATTCAAACATGGCCGGAAGTCTGTGGAATCAGCCCCAGACCTGGTCGCCCCTTTCTACCATTGATGAGGCATCTGTCCGTCAAGTTGAGGCTGCCATTTTGGAAGATCGGCGCATTACTATTCGCCAAATAGCCCAAGATGTCAAGATTAGTACAGGGTCTGTGGAAACTATCATTCATGACATATACATAAGGTGTCTGCCAGATGGATTCCCAGGTTGCTCACACCATTCCAGAAGCGAGAACGCGTCGAATGCTCGGGGATGAATTTGGAGATGTGCTAAGAAGATGATTCAAAGATTTTAAAAAGATTGATTACACAGGATGACATCTGGGTCCATTGCTATGATCCAGAGACCAAAGCCCAGTCAATGCAGTGGAAGCACTTGGACTAACCACCTTTAAAGAAGGCAGGGTTAAGCCCTCTGTCGGCAAGGTCATGCTCACAGTCTTCTGGGACAAGGACGGAGTAGTGATGACAGATTTCCTGGCAAAGGGTACCACAATTACAGGAGCCTATTATGCTTCACTTTTGAGGAAATCAAGGGAAGCTATCCAAATCAAGAGGCGAGGCAAAATCAGCAAAGGTATCCTCCTCCTGCAGGACAACGCTCCGGTCTACAACTCGCATGTCGCCAGATCAGAAGCACGGGCGTGTGGTTATGAAATTCTCCCCATCCTCCCTACTCTCCTGATCTTGCACTCTCTGACTTTCGCCTCTTCCCAGGTATGAAGTTGTTTTTGTTTCCCAGATAATGCAGCCTTGATTTCTGTAGTCACTTCGTGGCTAGAGGACCAACCTGGGGCGTTCTACAAAAACGGTCTCCAGAGCTGCATCAAACGATGGGAGAAATGCATAACTCTGGGTGATCCCTATATAGAGAAAGACTAAAACTAGGCCAAGTTTCGTTGCTCTACTACTATGGAATTGGGTCAGGGGCATTACTTATTGCACCCCCTTGTATAGCTCAGAAAGTTAACTGTGAACTGTAAAAACTGTTTGTAATTTGATCGCAAAATGAGTGAGCGCTGAAGCTTTAAAGCAGTTCTAAATGAGTAAAACTAACACATAGCCATATACCCTGTTTGAATGATACATTATTTTATAGTTTTTACTTATCTATACACACACATTTACACTTATATATGCACACACGTAAGCATACCTACATGTGTATATTACATAAATGTTTTCATATGCATGCATATGGACTGTTATTCGATTGTAATATATTGCTATTTATATATAATTATTTTTTATTATTATGGATTTCTCTTATGCTATAATTTACAAATTTAAAATGAGCTTCTGTAATGATGCGAACATAATAACGGGAAATGTACGTACAGAATTGAAAACGATAATGTCATACCGCTACGAATATATATATATATATATATATATATATATATATATATATATATATATATATGGCGATGATAGGATATGTTTTTTTACTATTCATTACTTTTTCTTAACAACTTAACATAAATGTCTTCGCCATAAAGAGCTTCTCTGCCACCAACCGAGAACAAAAAAGCTAAGAGCAGCATCAGAACAGATACTACACTTTGATATATTAAATCTTTTATTCATCAAATACATTGCCAAGGTCGCTGGAAAAATGGTGCGTCCGTCTACCGCCCCAATAGATATCGCACTCCTGATGCAATTCTCTACCTACATAAAAAGCCAGTTACGGCCAACGATGGAATACTGTTGCCACATTTGGGCAGGAGCTGCTGGAAGCAGCTCATCCTCCGTTGATAGAGTTCAAAATATACTTTGTAGCTTAGTGGGGATGCCCTTTTCTCTTCCCTGCAACCTTTTCCCACAGAAGAGACGTTGCGAGCCTGTCTCTGCTTTGTCGTTATTTCATGGTAAATGCTCAGCTGAGCTCCAATCTATGCCCCCCTCGCTAAACTTTCACGAAAAATACTCGTCTAGCCAAAACCACTATCAATAATTTCCCACACTCTTTATCTGTGCCTAAACCTAAATGCAGATTCCATAAATAAAGCTTCTTTCTTAGAACTGCACACCTGTGGAACACTTTTCCGATTGCCTACTTTCCAGCTGACTACAATCTGTCTTCAAGTCCAATGTAAATAAGTTCTTAATGAACCGTCCCCCCAAGTATTCCAATTCACAAAATTCCCTGTACTTATGTTTACGACGCTATTATCACATTGACTAATGTATACCCATTAACCCTCATACTCGAGTGGCCTCTGAACCTTGATAAGTGGTGATTCCTCTGTAAAAAAAGGCTTTGCAGTTGCGACGTCCAAATCACAATTCTCGTCACAGCCAGGATCGTAATGTAAACTATTTGTCTTTCCCATTCCCACGGCGGCCTCAGGTTGTCAATAACATTGGATATAGTAATCTGGCGAGGATGATCGCGATCGATGCGAGCCGTCACCTCGTTGACATACGATCACTACCAGAGCAGTTCGCGACAATCGAAGAAAGCGTGATCAATCGTTTTTACGGCTGTTGTTCCGCAACTAGGACAAGAAGGCGACTCCAAAAAACCAGAACTGCATTGTATGTTGTTGAGGGGTATGTCGGGCCAATCGCCAGGTAAGAGAGAACTCCGAATTGTTCAGATGAATCGAACTTGCGTCCAACTCGGATCTCACTCTGCTGTCAACCCAAACGCGCGCATAGCGAGTTGTCGGCGAACCCCCTCACTAGATCCCTGTGGAGTTCCCTACGGGTAGCAACCACAAGATCTCTGGACCGTGTTAGTCGTTTTAGGATGGCAGACGCTCCCCACGGCCTGCGATATCTCTTAACAGAGGAGTCGAGAATGAAGTTGGGAAAGGCGGCAATAACCGCGGAGTAACACGGTTGATCTTCTTGCATAGAGTGGCTCAGGAAACCAGCCGTTCGGCGTCTCAATGACACTTCAAGTCCGGCATTACCAAGCCTCCCTTACAGTGACGTTGAATACAGGCCTTTCTACTCATCCAGTGTCATGTTTTGTCCCCGAGAAGCGAGGACAAGAGTTCGACGATAGCTTTTAGATGTTGTGCAAGCAGGGGAAGTACGGCCAGAGAAGAAAGACGTATGTGGAGCACACCTCTGTTCTACCCTTAAAGGGAAGTTTCTTGAGAAACGACGTGATGACCACAGCCTCCACATTTAACCGTACCTCCGACCAATCCTTTTCGAGCTGAGGACCCGCTTCAAACCATAGATCGAGGATCTGAATCGGGCCATCCGTCCAGCTCAAGTACGCTGGGAAGTTTGCGTTACCACTCCAGGCGCCCAACCGCAGTCTGACGGTATCAAAAGCTTCGGGAACGTTGGAAATGCTGAGCTGCGCGTACTGTGAAATTTTCGTACTGTTCCTCGCAATGTAAACAACTTGCCATCGTAATTGCTGAATCCATGGGATTTAAGGTGTGTCAAATTATTAACAAGGCAGTTTGTTTCGTTAATAAAATGGGTCATAAGGGTGGTTTGAGTAGTTCTGAGAAGAGTACTATTACAGAACAACTAGCAAGAGGTAAATCTACTCTCGAAATACCGAAAATAATAGGAAGGTATCATCAAACTGTGACGAACTTTGTCAAAGACCCTATAAAGGTACGTAACAGAGCTGATAAAGCTAAATCTAGAGTTCTTTTACACCGTCCTCTACTCCAAATCGAGTGTGAAGTTGTTAAGAACTCTGGGCAGACAAGTCGAGAAGTAGTTGACCAATTTCAGAATGTCTTAAAAAGTACTCGATTTCGCCTTTGAAAAGAAGTGGCAAAGTAGGTTAAGCCTGTGACAAACCCTCAATTAAAGCAACATCACATACAAAACCGATTGAAATGGGCAGAGGACAACACGAAAGCGGATTTTTCAAAAGTTTTTTTTACGGATGAAGTGTGGGTCACTCTAGCTAGCCCAGATGGCTGGAGCAAGGGATGAGTCCTAGAAGGACGACATTGTCATCAGCGTTTAATACGCCAATAAGGTGGTGGTGGGATAATGATTTGGGATGGGATTATCAGAGATACTTAGGTAGCCCATGGAGAATCCCAGAAGGCGTAAAAATGACGTCAAATACTTATATAGTTTTTTTTTGAAGGAGCACTTTAAACCATGGCTGAAGAAGCAAAGGTTGGCGTTCAGAAGAACCATTATTTTTATGCATGATAATGCTCCCTTGCATACAGCAAACAAAAGCAAAGGGTATTTGCAACGACTGGGGTTCACTGGGCTACGGAAGATGGAGTGGCCTGAAAATTCACCAGATTTGAACCCAATTGAGAACCTTTGAAGTATCATGAATTGACGCCTCTATGCAAGTGGACGCCAATTTAAGAGCAAAGAGAATAACTGTTGACGAAATCACAAATTTGACTAATTTTGTGGACCAACTTCTTTTACAAGTCATTCATAAAAAAATGGATCGCATATCCCCTACTAATTATGTCAACGTAGAAATTGCTATGTAGTTATTGTGTTCTAAAAATTTTTCCTAGTTCATTTAATGTTTGAAAATTATTGCAATAGACAATTTATTGGTATGTTGTGTTTTTCTCAACCTCATTAATAACTTGACACACTGAAATCAACAGATATTCCTATCTTTTACCAAAGTTTCGCTGATACTACTTTAAATACTTTTATTTTCTGTCTGAAGTAGCTAAATAGCATTGTAAGCAGTTTCTCAAAGTTTCATGGATTTTTATTCACTCGTTCCTTAAATATTAAAAAATGTAAACTCATTGATAATTTGATACGCATATATATATATATATATATATATATATATATATATATTTCTTTATATAAACTTCGAAATATGTGCGTGTGTAAACTCATTAATAATCTGACACGCATATATATATGGCTGTATATATATATATATATATATATATATATATATATATATATATAAACTTCGAAATATGTGTGTGTGTTTGTGTGTAAAGGATTGTCTGTTATTTTCGTCTAGAAAATTGAACGTTTTAGTACATAATTTGAAAATAAGATAAATTAATCACTTTTTATTTTCACGGAAATTTAATATTTTTATCCGAGAGAATTTTAGTAATCTATAAATATTGATATTTTCCGTTGCATCTAATTTCTTACAGCTGGCAAAATCGTGACGACTCCAGAGAAGAGACGAGCTTAAAATAGGGAAGTGACTTTTAAGAAAGAAAGAGATCCTGTATTCCTCCATTTCCCATTCATTACATTTTTCTATAAAAAGTCTTCGAGATTTGTTTTTAATAATTACGCAAATAATGTTTCGTTCAAATTCGTTCCGACTTCTATGGAGTTCGTTGTTACTACGAAAAACAAGTATTTTTGGACTTTTTCTTTCATTTTTAGAAGCGTATGACTTTTATTTTTGTAAAAGTGAGATTTTTCTTCTAAATATGTAAAACAAAATTCTGAAATAAATATGTTCTTACCCCTTTTTTTTTACTAATACTTGATCTTAGTCGATGCCCCCGTTCAATCTCGAAAGACAAAGGATACCCCTTGTAGGTACAGCTGCGCGTATAATTGTGATGCAAGAGTTGCCGAGATAAGCGGAAAGCACGTACGGCACCTGGATGTCCCAAATGGTCACTCATTTAGTACTAACCAGGTTCATCTTTGTATTACTAAAAGTATACGATTTCTGGTACGACCCATTTTTGTGCATAACACCCAAGCAACATATCGGTATCTTCAAATATATACACCGTACACATGGTACATGAATTAACTGATGTCAACAGAATAGTGGCGGAATTTTTAAGGCTAGTCCACGTAGAAGTGCGTAAAAATTTACATTTGTCCTTAGTTGAGCAGGGAACCATACGAGGAGACTTCATTCTGAGACACATTACCGAGAATAGAAATCTATCATTCGAATAATTTTTAACTCCAAACCCTAGTAATCCCCACTACGCAAACATGATGTTCCATCGACATTTTCGTATCAGAAAAAAGGCAGCATTCCCTGTCCGTATGGCACCTCTTCGGACTTAAAACAGCAGCAATTGCATGACACAAATGCAAGCCCGCGAAGTGACGTCATAGCAAAGGAAGAGAAGGAAAAGAAGCAGAGAAAAAAGGCACACGTGAACGCAAATCTACTTGAACGCTTGTGGTTGGCAGAGAGAATAAATGCACCAAATGTAAAGGATGAGAAAGAAAAAGACGTGCTGAGTGTGATGAACGTATGGTCCGTGATGAAGTGAGAGATTTTTAAGTCGTGTCAGGGCGGCAGTCTTGTATAAAGTTCATGGCAGACGTGATAACCAGAGATTTTAAAAACAATATGCAGTGTCTTGCTGGAAAGCAGCAGTAATAAATATATTTTGGTAAAACTGAAAAAAAATATGAGGCGAATTTATTTCATCTTGTGCTTTTTTGTGACTGTCTCTCATACAACTCGTCTGACCGGGTGTTAAAATGTAACCACACCGTTTAAAAGATTAATGGCAACGTTACAGTCAGAAAAGGTCGTGATGGTGCCTACCATATCCAGGTTAAAAGTTGCCCTGAAAACACATCAAAACTGTATATATTTAACAGTCACGGGATCCTCCATTTAAATACGTACGCATATTGATGACTCACGTGCCGAGTTAAGAACGTGTCAGCATTAAAGTCCTGAGTATGACCTCACGAAGTGAAATGCTTATATAGGTATCAAAATCGAAAAAAGTGAAGGAAACAGGAACGGGAAAACACGCGACGAATTGGAAAATATGATTGACACCTTACCCATTCAAAAGCGATTCGGCCGACTGAGGATCTTACACAGAATTACTACAACATAACAGATGGTTTTAGCTACAATCAAAGAGTCGTTATCTGACTAGAGACGAGTTAGAAAGTGCGAACATACTGAGTTGTGTTGTAAATATATGTCGGCGACTTTCGTGTGAATTGGAACGAAACAAATTACTTTTTCTTTCGTCTAAAAAAAAGGACCGAGGCAAAGCTTTTTGTGTGTGTGTCAATTTCTACAAATAAAAACAATCACAACGTTACATGTAGATGCAATATTATATTTCTTTTTATATAGTTTTATCTATATTTGGTTTTTGTTGCCAATAAAATTGATCGATCTTTTGATTAACGCTATTGATTCAAATTGATTTTGTTTGCAACATTTCTTTGAATAATGGTATAAATGTAACAGAGCGCGTATGAACGCGAGGGAAAATGTGATTAGGAGCTGTAAGATAGTTGCTTTGCGAGGATATTGGCAGGAGTAGCCGAAAAAAAAGCGCATACAAATTGGGACGTGTCTGCGGTCTGTCGGGACAAGAAACCAGAAAAAGAACATCAAGTGGTCGGAGAAGAAAAAGTGCAATTGAAAAAGATGGGCATGTAAAGTCGAAAAGGATAAATGACTGTCTACGGCCTGTGTGTAGTGGAGCAGAAAAACGCAACAGGGCAGCTGGACATATGGCCCCACCCTCGCAGCGAGAGACTCTTTAAGCTGGGGTTGAAATGGGAAGAAAGAAAAACTGAGTCAGATTTATGTATATGTTGCTTGTTTGTTCCTTTTCGACGCTGCCTACGGTGTGGGGGTTCAATACGGGGTTGACCAATAACGAAAACGGTTCGATCCTAACGGCCGCTTTACATAAATAATGTGATAAATTATTATTTCATAATTCCTACCGTATATTGAATAATTTTCATTAGAAAAACTATTCAATGTTTGATTATTTATTTGTCCGAAATTCAAAATGGATGTCTATTTCTAAAAATAGTTATTTCATTAAATCTTTACTTTAAAAAGTTACTCCAACATGAATTAAAACTGTGTTATAGAAATCTGTAGCGAAAATCAAAGGAAAATAAAACAATTGTGCTCTTCATAATAAATTAATTTTCTGCTAAAAGCAACCCAATCTACAAATAAATTAATATCATGTTTTTTAAAGGAACTATAATTAAAGTACATTGAGATCAATTTTACTACATAAGAAACTCTAACCTTGAGCACGTGGTACAATGGAGAAAGAGACGGCTGGTTAATTTTAATGCATTTAAAACAGAGATTCTATCTTTTAATTATCAATGCTCTGATACCCGTCTAGCATCAATTGAAATGAATGGCTCTCGTCTTGGGGATGTTTCATGATTTAACAAGCTTCTGGGTTTGGCCCTTACTCCTGATCTGAAATGGAACATGTACATAAAACCCATTGCCATAATCGTTGGAAAAATGGTGAAATCATTCTATTGCTCCAGTAAATATCTCTGATGCAATTCTCTACTTGTATAAGAGCGTGATACATCCAAGGATGGAGTACTGTTGCCACATCTTGGCAAGAGCTCCAGGAGCAGCTTATTCTTCCTTGACAGAGTTTAAAATAGGCATCGTAGTATAATAAGCGATGCCCTTTTCTCTCCTCTGCAATCTTTGTTCCCAGAGAAGAGACGTTGCGAGTCTCTCTCTGCTTTATCGCTATTTTCATGGAAATTACTCGTCTGAGCTCTAATATATGATCCCCACTCGTCAACCCTTAACAAAAAACACTCGTCTAGCTGAAACTACGATCAATATTTTTCCCCACTCTTTATCTATGCCTAAACCTAAACCTAGATTCAATGAACAAAGCTTCTTTCTTAACGCTGCACGATTGTGGAACTGTTTTCCGTTTCCTTGCTTTCCAGCTGATTACGATATGGTCGCCTTCAAGTCCAACGTAAACAAGTTCCGGAGGAGCTGTCCCCTTAAGTAATATAATTTACCAAATTTCCACTACTAACGATTCCTACGATATTGTCCCATTGAGTACTGCACTCATTAATCTTTATCCTGGAATGGCTCCCAGGCCTTGATACGTGCTGACTCTTTAGTTAAAAAAAATATTGGTACAAAGAGAAATTTGAAAATCCGTAAAGAAACCAAGAGAAATTTGAAAATCCGTAAAGAAACCAAGGCAACACTATGCAGGTTTTTTTTCTTCAAATTATAATTATGATACAAAATTTCTCTCCAATGAGCCTTGACTAGCATATACCAGATATTTATTTTCATTGTCGAGATCTTTTTTTTGAAAACGCATTATATAAAATCAAAATTAAAAATTTGCAAGAACATTCTTCTCAAGCTGATACAGTAGAACTTCAGCATACAGCATTAAAAATTAGTAACAAAATACAGTACAATATATAATACACATTTATATAATCAAATGAGGTTAAAGATAACACCGTAAACCGGGTCAAATCACAAGGGTAAACCATGGTCCGGAAAAACATCGTATTCAACATCATAACTTAAAAAAAAACGTATCCTAGAGCCACCGTATACCGGGTTTCTACTGTGGTATAAATGTCAAAAGTTAAAGAACAAGAAAAAAGTCATGTGCAATTTGATTTTCAATTTTCGAAAAAAACGACAAGAAAAATATCTGTAACTTTCTAAGCAATTAGAAATGATTTTACTCCTCGAGATATAAATATGTAGACTGATATAAATTAGGCATTTCAATCATTAATTTGTAGATGGGATAATTTTCGAATAATTAAATAATAAATTAATAAACGTGATCAGCTTGTTTGATATGTATTAGTCTAGACGTAAAATTATATAAATCGATTTGCTGTCTCTGCTCTACCTTACCCGGGTGTCTTTTCACTTTTATATAACTAACGTCTTCTATACTTTTAACCCCGCCTCTCCAAATTAAAGAGCTACAAAGACGTGAGTGGAACCAGTAAAACGAGCTATCTGTTGTGCTTAAGAATTTAATTTCTTTACATATTCACCACTATTCTCAATCCAATTTTGCTAGGAATTCGATGCCACATCTTTGCTTTTGACGCACGTCCACGACAGGGATTACTTTCGTGAAGTCTCACGCCGTCACTATCTGCAACAGAGAGATAAAAATTCCAGCTCATGAATGCATCAGATCATTATAACAACGTAGTTTGCAACCCCCTTTGATCCATTCGGGCGGAATAAAAATAGGAGGCATTAATTTCGGAACGTCGGTCCCATAATCTCCGTGACAAAATATGATATCGCCTCCAAATAACGCGATTTGAGTTATAAAAACACATTGCCCACTGTTTACTGTATCTTCAGTAATTATTGCTTTCCGTAGTTCGTCAAGCAAAAGATGAAGGTAAAAGTCCAGAAATAAATTGAAAAAAAAATATACAAATTACTCATCCTAAATAAGTCTAATAATTAAAATGAAATATACCATTCGGTAAGGACCCGATAATCGAAGATCAGATAAAAAAAACAAGTTGGATTATATGACTAAAAAATCCAACCTTGATCGCCCTTCGGCTCAGTGGATAGGGACGTTGAATCTCTACAGTTCCATGTGAATATTGTTTGAAGATAGCGGTTTTAATCCTATTCACAGCCGGCTAGAGGCTTAGTTTGTCCAAACATGGTGAGACAACAACGATTATGGAAGGCAGTTATTACTAAAAATACATTTAAAAGATTCAGCATTCCTATCCTGTCGCAGTTAAGAACTTGACAAAGGCCAGAAGAATAGTAAACAGAAACGTCGTTAAACAACAACTATAAAGATAACGATAATAGTTCGCAAATAAAGAAATAAAATATCCTATAAATGTGGTTTCGTTTTTGTGTATTGATATTCATATTAAAAACCATTTTTTATACTTATTTAAAACGAAATACAACTGTGTTATGAGTTGTGGAAAGTTCATTCCCAAGATTTAGCCAATTTTCATATTTTTTTAAACATTCATATTAATTAATTCACTATCAGTTTTATTTTCTGTTTTCTCATGGAATGATCAGCTTAGTTAACTATTACGTGTGATTATATCCATGCAGATATTCTACATGATTTATACTTGCGTAAATTTTGCCTAAAAGGTTATAGTAAACGCAAACTTCTTTTTATATATATTTATGTATGCGTATATAGCTTTGGAAAAAGTATATCGTTTCAGTTTTGATTCTCGGTTGTGGCGCACGAGTCACTTTTTTATTTTTTACTTTTTGAATCATTACTATATATTGGGTTCAATATAATACAGGGCGGCACTAAAGTCACACATCATTTTCAATCAGTAATAACTTTAACATTTAATAAATTTTTCTATTATTTTAATATTTTTTTCACAATTTTGCAGATAAAACATTTACACTTCGTCGTGGAAAAATTTAGCACTGAGCAACGAACAAAAATTATTGAGCTTTATTTCGAAAATTGTCGTTCCATAATCATAGAGTATTGTTACATGTTAAGGGCTGTCCCCTTTTCATGTAAGTATAAAAATAGGGAATCAGTTAAATGTAAATATGAAATAGGATAGTCAAGGATTCGAACTTGCGAAGCTATACTTGGAATTGAGAATTCCAATCATAAGTTAAAATAAACACAGAATATTATAAATGGAATGTCCAGTTAATTGTTGATTCTGTTAAAATATTTAATAATACAATTTGGATGGAAACTATTAACCTTCTTAGAAAGAAAACATAATAGAAATTTGGGTTACAGAATTAACAAATATGTTAAATTCCTTTATGAAACAAAGAGAATGGACAATGTTATTGTAAAGTGAGTTACGCAAAATTAGGTTAGAGAAGGATTCATGCCATGGGTCTCATATACGCGTGCTCGGTCGTGCAATGACGTCATGAGCTATGAATTTAGTTAGATAAGTGAGAATCGGAATCAGTCAGTGGAGAGAAGCAGAGAGGTTCAGATCGATTCTCCGTTAGAGTCAAGGCACCCTCTAGAAGTGAGAGGCTTTTAGAAATAACCATGTAACAACTTTGAATCCCTGAAATAAAATCATGTCCGACCGGTCGAATAAGAAATAAACGAATCATCATGTGTTTTTGTATCTGCGTCGTCGTGTTGTTATTCAACAGAAAAGGTATTGTCCATTTATGTTATAAGAACCTTGATAAAATCATCATCTAAAATATGTGTTAGAAAGTATATGCGTCAGAGTATAAATGTTATAGAAACACTCCCGTTCACAGAACTGTCAAAAGTATGAATGTCAAACTATCGGTCTATCTATCTAGATAGCAAATCTTCTCCAAAATGTATTTATATTTCCCTCTCTTTATATATACTTGTTAATGTCCATATCTCTTCTCTAACAATGTTAATATCTCTCATCTCTTCTTACAACATGAACATCTCTTACTCAACACTAATCTCTCGTAAGACTCTCACAAATAACAATACAAATACATACGTCATCTTTTAATAATAATAACACTACATAACAGTATCGTCAGCATTATAATGTCAGACACGGTCCTTGTTCAGAGCACAAATGACTTCGTTGTGACACAATTTCAGCAGCAGGGCTTAGTCAGTTATCTTCCACAAACTGGCAGACCACGTTCAGTACGGACAGCTGAAAATGTAGCACTCGTAGAGGACAGCATCGCTGAAAACTCAGACACTTCAACTTGAAGACGGGCCACTCACATTGGGAGTGACTAGAAGGTCAATTCAAAGAATTCTGGGGGAATTGCACCTGTTTACATGTCAAATTCAAAACGATACATGCATTGCAACCCATAGGTTTGCAGTCTGGCTTACCTTATACTGTTCACATTTAGCAATTAGCCAGAGACTAAAATGAGTTCATTCATAAGCTGATAATGAGTGACGAAGCTCATTTTCATCTGCATGGGTTCATAAATAAGTAGACCTATAGAATATGGACAATTGAAAATCTAAGAACCGTTCAACATCGTGAATTACACCCAATGAAATGTACCGCATGGTGTGGTCTTACCCCAGAAAGAGTGATAGGGCATTATTTTTTCGAAGACAGAGATGATGTGATGACGGTAACTGCACAGGGCTATCAACAAATGATTAAAAATTGTTTAAGTTTTATTCAGGATAACTCGGAAATCTGGTTCCAACGAGATCGAGCGGCTGCTCATACTACCCGTCAATGTATAGCACATCTAAACAGTTGTTTGGCGAGCATTTAATTAGAAGATTTTCATACATAAACTGGCATTCACGTTCACCGGATTTGACAGCCCTTGATTTTTTGCCTTTGGGGTTATTTTAAAGAATGTGTATATGTAAACAAACTTCAAGAACAATTCAAGAACTTACGAACAGAATCAGACATGAAATCAGAGAACTAGAGCCTGTTATTTGTAGAAGTATAATGGGGAATGTTAAAACAAGAGCCCGCCTTTGTAAAGCCTGAAACAGTGACCATTTAAAGTATATAATTTTAAAAATTAATGTAACAAATTACGAGGTAAATTTATTATCTGTAAGTAAACGATAGAAAATTACGTTCAATGTTTAAGTGTTTATCACCTAAACAATCCAATGCGTGAGTTTTCCGCCACTCTGTATAATAATAAATAAAAAATCTGCATTAAATAAAATAGCATACTTAAGCGTATTTTACGACTGGGCAATAACGGGCGGCCTGCTAGTATATATATATATATATATATATATATATATATATATATATATATATATATACATACATATATAACTACTTCATTTACTCACATAAATTTATACGAAAGTATAGATTTATGCGTAAACTTTAAGTATTTACTTCAAAAGTGCTCAATAGGTAGAGCTAGTTAGTAATTTATAAAATATATATGGCGATTAAGCTACACTGAATATTCGGCGTTTCATTCACTCTAGGATTCATCAGGCTTATGCGCCTGATGAATCCTAGAGTGGATTAAACGCCGAATATTCAGTGTAGCTTAATCGCCATATATATTTTACAAATTACTATATATATATATACATATATATATATGTGTGTGTGTGTGTGTGTGTATACATATATATATATATATATATATATATATATATATATATATATATATATATATATATATATATATACTAAGTGGCCGTCCGGCAAGGCCATTCATAAAATACGCTTAAATATGATATTTTAAGTCATGAAAATTTCGGAATTATTATTAGAGTGCATATTCTCTAATGATTTTTATATTGTACTAAATATAGACGTAACCTTCAACAGACCCCCAGCATAACCTGCCAAAAATTTGTTAAAGTGTTACATGCTAGGGACTCTACGACAGTTGCGATAAAGTTTGTGTTACATTAAATACATGATGTTTACACAAATATAAATCAGTTTCATTTTCTAGATTGAACAAGAGACGGGCGACGTTGCAGATCTACAATGCAAACGAAAAACAGAACTGATTTTAACGACGAAAATTGACGTCATGTTTTCAAACTGAAGAAACTAAGGTTTTCAGATCAGTCTCTTTTTTTATTTTTTATTTTTACACAGGCATCAGCACAGCTCATTGGAAGCCATTCTAATGAGCCACAGGTTATCATATAGGAAACTTGAAATCTAGGGGAATGTTGCTTTGATTTCTGTGTGTGTGTGTGTGCGGCCACATTTCCTTAGTTAGAATGTTAATTAAGAAAGTAAATACTAATGGAGATATCATTAGTCACTTTCCTACGTCAATGTTTTCTACACATAACCTTGTAGAAAACTCATCGAACATTTCCTTGTTTCCCGAATAAAATAAATTTTATTCCTCTACTTACACAAATGACGACTCATACAATTAAGATTAGACAAGAAAGCGACTACAAAAAGAAAAAGGAAGCGCGTAAAAAAGAAACAGACGTATAAACACGCGCTCATAAAGACTTCTTTTCTTTATTATTGAAATTGTTGCGAAAGTCTTCCTCTTTTTATCGCTGCACTGAAGTTTTACACCACCATATCAAGTCCCTTAAAATCTAGAGAAACAATGCGCGCCTGCATTTCTTTGGTTGTTTATCTCACTGACGATAGAAAGTGGTGATCTATTTCAATATCTTCCAATTCTAACACCACCCACCTTCCGCCGATAACACAAGTACGTAACTATGGAGACGTTGCACCGACGATACACGTTATTCGGGTCTCAAGCTATTTATAAAGCAAAAAAGCCGATTATCTATTAAACGGTTGGCCAACTTTATGATCGTTGAAAGAAAATTCGATTTTTTAACGAAAATAATAGAAATGAAATTGGTTGATATAATTTCAGTGCAGGAATTTTGAAGCTTTATCGTTTTATCAAACTAACAGGGTGCCGAGTATACGTTCGATCAGTATATGTGTCATGCACACACAAAGATATACAGACTATCTCTCTCTCTCTCTCTCACACACGCACACATATATATCAGTATATATATATTTATTTATTTAAAACTGTACATAAGGTCAGAAAAACATCGGTTCTGTCGGTTTCAAGCCTAACATAAGGGAGACCAGTCAATAGTAATTAATGTAAGGCTCTCGTCAGCCATATTGTTTTCTGTTTATCTTATTGATGAAATATATATATATATATATATTTGTATATATATATATATATATATATATATATATATATATATATATATATATGTGTGTGTGTGCGTGTGTGGTGTGTGTGTGTGTATTATGTGAGAATATGTGTATGAGGACATTCTTAACCTATATACTCAATGAATTTTTAATCTACAGATTTCAAATTTGGTATATAGTATGTTCAGTTATGTGGCAAACTTTTAAATCGGCTTTTCTCCGCAAAAAAATTATATATATATATATATATATATATATATATATATACACTAGCGAGGATACTCGCACTTGCGCGGGACTTTCCAGATAATGAGTAAAAAAAATAAAGTCAACGGATTTTTACCTGTTTATCAACAGTTTCACGAGCTTTGAAAACACTTTTTAAAGATCGTGTCAAGTTGTGTGTGTGTGTGAGAGAGAGAGAAAGAGAGATAGAAAGAGTGAGAGAGAGACAGAGAGAGAGAGAGAGAAAGAGACCACTATTATTGGCAATTTTATAAGTTCGAAATCCCAGCAACTATTAATCGGAATTTAAAAAATGATATCTCGTTCGAAAGGTAATGAATTGTGTGGAATGTTATGTGGTATTTGCGCTTAAGGTCACACATTAAGGGAAACATCCATCATCCAAAGATTATTTTTGGCAATTTTTGCAGCCATAAAATATTTAAATCTTAGTCATTTATTTTTCTAGTTTTGCATATGAATTGAAAATGTTTGATATTCTCCCAAAACCTTAGGATTTCATGGATGGGACACTAACACTTGCTGCTATAGTTTAAAATTACATGAAATAACAGCAACGAGAGACTTGATTCCAAATATGTCTGTATGTTAGATCTCCCCACTTTGATTTTCATTCATAAAGTAAATTTCACAGTGCATGATTATTATTTGGTACTGGAGATATTCACAATCGTACGATATTTCCAAAAGATGAGAGATAAATATATGGAAAGTTTTAGTCTCCCTCCATCAAGGTTGGGTGATTTGGGTATATATATATATATATATATATATATATATATATAGAGAGAGAGAGAGAGAGAGAGTGAGACAGAGAGACAGAGAGAGAGATATCCATATAATATATATGTATAATATTAATATATATATAATATGCATATAATATATATAATATATAATATATATAATATACATATAATATATATATAATATACATATAATATATATAATATACATATAATATATATAATATACATATAATATATATAATGTATATATATGATAAAAATTGCAATTAAATTTACCCATGCACAATTACTGAGCTCCCACGCAATCCTCCCATAACAGACACTAATCCTCCCATAACAGTCACGTAGATTTCATCTTAAAGTTATCCTTCTTCCCATCCTCCATCTGATATAGTTATTAATCTAATATACCACTCGAGCAGCTCCTCTAGTTACAATCATACAACTAGCAATAATAATAATAATAATAATAATAATAATAATAATAATAATAATAATGAAAATAATAACATTGCTCCTAACAGCCATCCTAACACTGACAACATTCATTATCCCCTCAAAAAGAGTCATCGTACTATCATTGAACACAATGAAAAAAAATCCAAACTATTTACCTAATACAAATCAGCAAATTAATATTAATATCAAACCTCGAGCTTTTAATAAAGTGCATACATATATCGGCGCTATTTCAATATTAATTAAGAAAAGAATACATTTCTTCTTTTACCAACCATAATTCTAATAATAACCAAGGAACTTCTCTAACTACTTTAATTAAAAAAACTTAACTCTAATAATACCCCCCTTTTCAATCAAATGGACTATCATAAAAAAGTATAGCCTGATACTCCAGACTCTAAGTCATGTCGCCTCTGCACAACCGAAGCTATAACTATAATTACTTCCCCTACAAGTTACAATATTATAAATTCTAAAAACGAATTGATCTCTTTGTGTAAACGTAAGTCCAAATTTAATTATGGTAATTTTGAAATTACATAGCTATTACGTTAACCTTTCAGATATATATATATATATATATATATATATAATTTTTTTTAACATTATCGTTGTTTTCTACATACTCAATAATCCTTTATTTTAATTCTTTATATCTTCTTTGCTTGGCCGGTTTTTTCTCTCCAATTTCCGTTTTAGTCTTTTCCTATCTATGAATCATATCAATCTACTTACACATACATATCCTGTATGTATATTTACTTATATTTTACTACATGCATTTGCTTACATACTTACTTGCTTTATCCGAAATTTGCAGATGCCGGCCATCCTCTCGCCTTATTTTTTTTGTTTTATATTATTTATTTATATTATTTTAATTTTACTTTTTTATTTTATTAATTAATTTATTTATTTTTTTATCTTTCCATTTAGTGTCTTTTAATAACTGTTGTTGACATTTTCTTAAGTAATAACCTGTACATTTCAGTTGACCTCTTTTTTGCCCTATATTATTCGCGCCTTTTAACGTCATCCTGTCTGGGTCATTTTGACATTTGTTTTTTTAATTTATATTTTATTCTATCACCATTTAATATTTCTTTCTCTCTTCTTCTTCTATACTGATTTTTTTAAATTACACTTTGTTCTCGGCAGCCGTGTTAAAAACATGTTATTTTTCTTTTATTATTATTGAAATTTTCCCCCTTTTCCTTGTACATATTTGTGAATTATTCCACGGATTTCGGCCTTTTGGATTATTTTGGACCATCTCCCAATTACGCGATTTCATTGGATTTTACTTGTGCGAATGGAAAATTAAATGAACTTTCTTGGATTTACATTTTTTTGGATTTTACTGTCATTGGATAGTTTACCTTTCACCAGACTATCCATTCACGTGAAATCACCCTTTTCTTCACTATATTCCCTCTGCTTCACTTTTTGTTATAAAGTAAGATCTTTGACTTACTTGCAGTTTCATCAAATACTTTTGTAGGCAAAATTCGATCTCGCATTTTGCTAATTCCTACCCTTTAATGAGAAGGAAAGTATTTCTTCGAAACTCCGCGGATTAAGGAGTATCCACTTATTAAGTGTGTCCTTTTCAGATTAAATATGTTTTTAACTCTTTTTCAAGGTGTTTTTTAACATGCCTTATTAACTATTTGCTCTTATATATATATATATATATATATATATATATATATATATATGTATACTCACAAGGTAGAACAATAAAACAGTCGCCCTAAACAAAACACTACAGTTTTATTACAAAAGTTTTATTGAAAAAGTTAATTCAGGTAACTGATTATGTAGTAGAGCTGACATATATAAAATGTAACTGCATTTAGTCTCAATCACCCGTCGATATAGGTCCGGAACTGGGAGCATGCGTTTTCCACAATCGGCGGCGAGAGCTCGGCGACTACTCGACGGATGGCGGCGCTTACGCTGGCTTTGTGGGACGTCATGTTGTTGATGCAAGAATTTGTTAGTTAAGGCATTAAGCAAACCGCAGTTTATTGTAGTTATAAATTGGCAAGGAAAAAGTGGAAAAATGTTGGATATGTAAAAAAAACTATATATAAAAACAAACCGCGCATGATATTTCAGCTTGCATGAAACTCCTCTCAAGTTGATCCAAAATGTAAAATAGTTCTTTAGACTGAGAACAGACTTCTCTTAGGGCTACTATACTGCCGGGAAAAATGTTTTCATTATTTCAGCTGTTTTGAAAACTTTCCAATCGGATTATATGCATCGTCACGCTTGACTTATTTTGGGCTCCATTCTCTCTATTTTGGATCAACTTGTGAGGAGTTTCGTGCAAGCTGAAATATTATGCGCGAGTTGTTTTTATATATACTTTTTTACATATTCAACATTTTTTCGCTTTTTTTATTTGGCAATTTATAACTACAATAAATCGCAGTTTCACTTAATGCCTTAACTAGCAAATTCTAGCATTGATACAAATATAATTTGCTGATTTCTTTGAGTCCTCCAATGAGAAGAATAACAAGAATAGCATTCTTTGAAACTCCGCGGAATAAGGATTTTGCAGGTTGTTTTTTGGAGTATTCAGTCGAGCAATAAATTTTGATTGTAAAGTTCAACTTAAAGTTTTAATTTTCTTTCTCTTCTAATAAGCTCTACTCTGTATTGCGTATTGAGCTTTTTTAATTCGGTTGGGATTAAATTTTCTAGATATAAATACTGTTATTTATATTTTCTATATATAAATACTGTTATTTATATTTTCTATGTATAAATACTGTTATTTATATTAGTTTGAAGTTTACCATTTCGTATATCAGGTAAACACTACACTCCTTTGTTTTCATTAATTTCAGTATACATACATACATATGTATATATATATATATATATATATATATATATATATATATATATATATATATATATATATATATATTTTCTTCAACAGCCTACACCATTGGACCGATCATGATCAAACCTGGCATGATAATTGTTCCTAGGAGTGGTGCACACTATTTTTCAATGTGAAGGTCAAAGGTCGAGGGCATTACCTATGTATATATACTCTCCTACAATCAACACTCCTAAAACAATTATGACCAGAGCTGACATGATAATGGTCACCGACCTTGGGATGGTGCACACAATTTTTCAATGTCAAGGTAAAATTCTAAAGTTGGAACTTTGCTGTACGCTCGAGTATCTGTAAAGTAGGTACCAGATTGTACTGGAAAGTCCCGCGCAAGTCCGAGTATCCTCGCTAGTATGTATATATTTATATATATATATATATATATGTGTGTGTGTGTGTGTGTGTGTGTGTGTGTGAGAGAGAGAGAGAGGGAGAGAGAGAGGGAGAGGGAGAGAGAGAGAGTTTGTGCGTGTGTGTTTAGATAGTCAGTCGTTATCCAAGCATATTTGATTAAATACGACAGCGGTTTATCTTTTTGTTAACTTTTCAGGCTGATTTTTCTATATGTTCTAAAACTTCTACGCTGATAATGAGACATGACTTCAATAAAAAGAAAATCAATGAGAAAAATTCAAACTTTATGAACAGTCGATATAAAAATTCTTAAAAGATTTAACATATTAATATATTTGCTATGAAATTTGTTTTAAAGTTTGAATTTTTCTTTCTTCATTTTATGTTAAATGCTTTTTATACGTTATGTTTTTTCATATTTGTTTCTGTATTTCACATTTCTCTTCTCTCCTTTCTTTTTTTACAGTTTTCTTTTATCTTATTTTCTCTTTAACGATCCCCCATTATTTTCTTATATTTTGCACTATTATTTACCTTTATTACTTTCGTAACTTTTTTATTCACGTATGCTCATTCACTTCTGCTTACATATTTTTAGTTTCTTATCTTAATATTTTTAAGACTATTTTTTTATATCTTCTGAATGTAGGCATCTTTCATTTCGAATCCAAATTTTAAGCTAGTTTTCATTTATATTTTATATTCATATATTTTATACTAGCAGGCTGTCCGGCCCTGCTCGGTCTGAAAATACGCTTAAATGTGATATTTTGATTAATGCAGATTTCGTATTTATTATTATACTACATTAGACCCAATATATAGTAATGATTTTAAAAGTTTAAAAAATGACTCGTGTGGCACCATGGAGAATCGAAACCAAAACTTTTAGCTTATGATTTACTTTTACCTTTGATGTTTATTTCTGAGTCCTGAAGACATTTTTGCTGCAAGGCTACAAAATTAAACATAAACAAATAGCTATTACGTAAGGCATGCATATGCGTAATGCCGTTGTTCGACCTCCATCTGTCAAGTTCTATTTTGTTTTAATCTTCAAACTTTTGCACCGACTTATCCCGGATAAACCCCGATTATAATGTTTCTCACGAGTTCGAATAACCTATATATTAAGTTTCATGTCTGTAAACTAAACACTGACAGAGGAGTTTGTTACGAATTTTTTTAAACAAATGTGCATGCGTGTATATATATATATATATATACATATATATATATATATGTGTGTGTGTGTATATATATATATATATATATATATATATATATATATATATATATGGCTTGATCCTGGCTTGAGGCAGTTGCCTGTCTAGTCGCACTGAGTAGCTATGAAACAGCGAAACAGTGCTGTATGTGGATGACTCTCTCCCTTTCTCTCTCTCCCTCTTTCTCTTTCTCTCTCTCTATATATATATATATACGCATGCATAAATATATATATATATATACATATATATATATATATATATATATATATATATATATATATATATATATATATATAGAAAGAGGTTTATGTTTACTAGAATATTTATGCGGAAATATTTCGAAAGTATAAATCATATAGAATATCTGCATGAATAAAATTATACATAATAGTTAGCTAAAGATGATCTCCAAAAAGAAAGTCGGCAAAACCTAATAGGGAATCAATCAAAATGCATGTTTAAAAGAGTATCCAAATTCGCTAGATCTTTTGCAGAGGAATGCGATTCACCGAACCATATATAATGAAGTTATATTGTCGTTTGGAATAAATAAAAGAAAGGGCATTTCATATAAATGTCAATCCAGAAAAACACAAACTTGTAAGAGTATGGATAATGTATTGTTTTGGCTCTTCTTCTTTTCTGATGAGAAGCATTCAGCTTCGAAATGCAATGGTCTAAAGTGTTTTCCGCTCTTTTATCTTTTTGAGTTATTTTTTAACTACGTTACTTTTACATATATTCGATAGCTTCTCTTAACTGTGTTGGGCTTTTTATATTTTATATATAAGCTTTCTTAAGATATATTCTTTTTAAACATCTTTTAATGAATATATATATATATATATATATATATATATATATATATGCGACTTTATTTATAATCTTCATTGTTATTTGTTTTCTGCACTCACTAGAAGTTCTTACACAGGTCATCATCAAAAATTGCTAACTGACAACAATTAAATGTGTTTTGTAGAGTTTAGGTGACAACAAGTCTCCCAAGATTTTCAGAATCTCCAATTCTTTCAATAACCTTGGCAAATACATTTGCATTATCGCAACATGTAAAAACCATTTGCCATTGTCTTTTCGTTGACAATCACCATTGGTCATCACTGAAATTTGAGTGACAATAAGTTTCCCCAAGGTCCCAGTCCTCATGTCACTTATCCAGTTGAGGTATGATTACTGCTTTCCCTCATCATAATTCCCACCCTCCTCTCGATCATTTGCTGTGCTGATTGTTTATTCTGGCACGTTTTGTAGGCGGGCGGGAGGTAAACTTACGATTCTCAGTATCAGTTTTCTTATTTCCATACGGTTCTTCCATCTTTTTGTTTTGCTACTGTTGGGATTTCTTGGGTCGATTAGCGTGTGTAGTTCAACTGTATCATTCTTTTGTTTCAAGGTTTTTTTTTAACATTTTAACTGTTTTGATTATTGTTATCCGTTGTATCTTTTCAGCCATCCTCAATTCCAATGTCTCCTTTTCTTTTTCGAAGTTTGTCGAGATTGTTCCTAGTGCTCATACTATTTTTGTTATTATCTTGACTTTCATCTTCTATATCGTTTCCAGCTCTGTTGGCTAGTTGCGTGTATTTTCATCCCTTTTTGGTCTCTATGACAGGCAAAATCGACGACCTGTCAGAACGTTCATCATCATCATCATCATCATCATCATCATCATCATCATCATCATCATCATCATCATCGCAAAATACATTCGAGTGCGTTTAGGTGATTCTCAGTGATAATTGCTGTATTCATTGTCGATTTCAGGGATCTTACTTATCAGATCAGCTCGTAGAGCTACCCCCGACCTGTTATCCGATCTTACAGGCTGCCACCTTGAAAAGATTTGTACTACTGTCCTCTTGGCAGAATTTATAATTCCTGCTCTTCTTCCCATTTGCGTGTCAACCAATGAAAAGGAAGCGCGTTTTCAAGTAAATAAATAAATAAATAAATAAAATACAGTAGCACCCCGAACACGGTGGCCCTAGCATACGGTTTATTCAGGTTACGATGTGGAATACGGTGTTTTCCAGCCCCTGGTTACTGTTTTGTCCCCGCTTTACGATGTTATTTATAATGTTATTTGATTATATACATGTGTATTATATATTGTACTGCATTATGTTACTAATTTTTAATGCCGTATCCCGGGGTTCTACAGTCTAATAAACTGCTATGTTTTTATCCAGTTTATTCATTTATTGAGTCGTTTAATCTAACCAAATTACTAAAATAAAATAAAATTAAAAATCACTCGCCCTAACATCCATTGTTTTTTTTTCCTATTCTATCCTTACCTGATTGTGTTACTAATCTTACCTAGTTTCACTCAAACGGTTTGTTCGAAAGGGTCCAATTTTTAATGAAGGTACTTTAAAATATATGACGAATACGTACGAAAACGGTGGAATTGTTTTAAAATATTACCAATATCGTATGGGACTGTGGAATTAAAATTAGTGAAACTATAACAACACTATCATATGTAAGGGATGGAGTTTTAGCTTATTAAAGTTAAAATATATAACAAATATTATTGCATAAAAGATAAACTTTAATTTATTATTAGCATTAATATATAAAATTATCGAATGGTCAGAATGGATTATAGTTATGGTAATTAAAATATTATAAATCACATTAATAATATCCGGATACTGTTGTAAATTCAACTTAAATAATGAATCACTCGGCAATACAATATCAAAAATAATATATTAAAATTAGAAACAAAACAAAAAAAAACAACTCAATTTGTCAATACTGTTGGGAAAGTGTTCTATTTGGTTTTCTAGAATATGATTTTTTTCTTGGTCATTCCTCGTATGTTCGGATTGCCTTAGCCATATCCATTTTTAGACTTTCAGCGCTTCATTTTTTATTTTCTTAACAAGCACGTTTACACCCTCGCTGTAAATACCCCCGACAAATCCGGCAAGCAGCTAAATCCCATCCCTACACAGTAGACATCCCTAGACTTCTACTCCAATAGTTTATTCTCTAGAACTGCTAGATTTTGGAACTCTCTTCCAGGATTCTGTTTTCCCATCGGTACTGACATGCAGAAGTTCAAGTGTAATGTGAGCAGACATCTTGCTACTTATTTCTCTTCATAATACCCCTGCAACTTCTATTCCCAATAGTAACCCTTAAATGTGGCACTGTGCCTTGTTTGGGGTGAAAATGTAATAACACTTTTTTTTTAAGTTCTCCTTTACTAATCCCACAATGCCTATTTAACTAAAAGCTTTACAAAACCACAACATCCCATTTCCACTGAGGCATATGTGACTCCCGTTTCCATATATTCAGTTAGCATTTTTCAATCAGTTTTTGATATTTTGCTAATTTTCTTTCGTTTCTCAATGCCAGGTGTTCTTCCCAAGGGACTGTAAGTTCACAAATTATACAGTGTTTGATGGAGTTAAAATAGATAATCAAGTCTGGTCAGATGAAGTTTCTTTTATGTTTACTGGAAACTGCCTGCGTGTCTTCAAATCTCATACTACAAGCCAATCAGCTGCAGGCGATAACAAGTTGGTTTTAGGAATATTATGTTTTGTCTTGTTCCGTCCTTAACGAAGGGGATTAACGTTAACTTCTTTTTTGGTTTGTACTGAGAAGTACTCACAGCTTAACTGATTTCATACGCTATTTGCCTTCAAGACTTCGACACAGTGCTAACGGTACCTACCATTACTCAAACCTTTAGAACAGCTACTTAGTATATGTTGCAGCGAATCATTATTTACTCACAAGTTGGTTGGTTGGTTGTTTTTGTTTTACGGCATATCAACCCTTTTCGGGTTATTTAATGTCGAATCCAAAGATTTTGAAGAATTTTTTTTTTAATAGAATATATTTGTTGTTTTCACGTCGGTTTCTATTTAACCCATAGTTGGGACCCTAACAGGTACTACCACTCCGGGTCAGAGTGGACCTAGGAGCAATGGCAATTAAAGGGTGGCTCCACATTCCCTAAAGCCCACAAGCTGGGGCCCTCACCACTGGATATCGTTTAAGGTCATATCCAGGACCCCCATTGAGGGACTTTTACCCTCTGCAGAGGGGGGGGGCAGTCGGCGTATTCTAATGCCCCACCGGCAGGGCCTTACTCACAAATAGTCATACAAGCCATCATCAAAAATTGATCTTTGAGAAAAACATGTGGTGTTCCGTGGAGTCTGAGTGACAGCAAGTTTCCCAGATTTCCAGTACTCTCCACCTCTTTCGATAAACTTTACAAAAGAATTTAAAGGTTATCGCAACGGCCGCTTACCATTAATTTCTCGTTGGCGGCGACGATAGATCTTCACTGGAATTTGGGTGGCAGTAAGCCTCCCCAACTCGCAGTCCTCTATGCCGTCATCCAGCAAAGATCTAGCTGGTCCTTTCTCTTCGCGATCTTTCCATTTTCCTTGACCTTCATGATTTGGTGCGGTGTCTGTTTATGGTGACACTCTCGAAAAGAAAATGAGAATCGTATTTTTCATCATTTGCTGTTGTCTTGTGTCTTATCGATACTTGCTTTGATATGGTTTGTTCTAATTACAGAGGTCTAGCTAGCGCTTTCTCTCCTCGATCTGTTTATTCTCCTTGACCCTCATTATTTAGTGTAATGCCTGGTTATGGTGACACTAAAAAAATTGAGGGCAGTATTTTTCAATTATACAGTTTCAGTTTTCAATGTGATATTCCTTTTTTGCATCTGTAGCTGTTTATGTGTTCAGCTTGTGGACAACTTATGTGTGGCGTTAGTTTCCACATTCAAGAGTTTTCCTTAATATTTCTTAATATTAATGTTATCTTTACTTTCTTCATTTTTCCAGAAACCTTTGAGCTCTTTGGCTACTTCTGTGTATTTGCTCTGCTTCTCAGTATCCTGTATATTCACACGGTGGTCTGCTAGAACGGCAATATCTACAATCTGGCAAGACATCCGGTCTTCTTGCTTGAATGGGTTTATCCGTTTGTATATGTATGTCCTATAGAATCTTGTGACATTCGTTTACAAGTACTGCTGTCGGTTTGTGCTTATACTATTTGTCTGTGTGTTCAGGATGCAATCGTCTGCATAATTAACAATGTACTGCCTTCCCTACTGGATCGTGTCTATTTTGATATTCTTTTTGAACTAGTTTTCTGCATTCTTTATTATGTGGTTAGTTGTTTTGTCTCTTTGTCCGCAGAGTCTGCATTTGCTGTTTTCCTGTGTCTTACCGATCCTTGCTTTGATGTGGTTGGTTCTAATTGCGTTAACTTGTGCGGTTGTTATTAGTAGGGCTGTGACAACAGAATATTATTTTCATTGTTTTTACTCTTGAGTATATATCCGACACCGACACAGTCAATACACCAAGAACCACATCAGTCCCTATAAAAAAACATATAAGCTATTAACGGATATATACTAAAGAGTTAAAACAATGAGAAGAATATGCTGTTGTCACAGTCTTAGTTCTTAGTGATTCAATTTCCCTTTTTAGGTTTCTTTTTTGTAGCAATTTTTAAGTGATTTCGTAAGTGTTATTTTTTGTAATCTTAATGAATCGTCTGTGTAGATGTTTCCCTTTCTATTTTTCTTTCCTCGTTTTATTCTTTGTCTCTTTTTCTATTTTGTTTGTTTCTGCAGTGTCTCTTGCTGCGGTAATTATTCTTTTGGTGTTCTGCATTAGGTATTTTTATAATTCTTTTTTTCTGTTAGTTACGCAGTCTTCTATACAAACCAGTTCTCTTTCTACAGTTTCCTTTTCACATAGAGTCGATCAGTATCCTCCTTTGGGTGTAATACACTGTGCATTTCCATTGAGATTTCTGGTCTTCTGTTCGAGGTTCCTTTGTTTTTTAGTCCAACTTATAAACGGTCCAGATTATCGTACTAGTGACTGCCTGCGTGTTTATTCCTTTAATTAGGTTTCTACTATATAGTTTACTTTCGAGGAGTTTTCTTGTTCTTTTGAGGTATCTCTTTCAAATTTTCTATTTCATATCTGTTGTTTCTATGGTGTCTGCTTCCAGAACTCCCAAGTATTTGTAGCTTTCATATTCACCTAGTGTCCTCATCTTTGTTGGATTTGGCAGTACCATACCTTTTGTTAATTCCACTCTTCTCCTCTTCATGATCAGAAGTGCGTATTTGTACATACTGATTTCCAATTTGGATATCCTCGCTGAAGATTTTGGTTGTGTGTATTAGTGTCTTTAGTTCTGTTTTTGTTTTTGCAAACAGTTTCAGGTCATCCTTGTACATTAGGTTGTTCATTCTTTCATCGTTATTAGTGAACTTGTATCCGGTTATGCATTTTCGTAGTATATATATTGTTCAGATGCATCATGGCAACGATGAACAACAATAGTGGTGATAGGGAATTACCTTAGCAGATCCTTCTTTGTATTTTAGTCTCAGTTATGTACATCAGATGTCACTTCAAGTCCCCATGCTCTCATTATATGTTCTATCAAATCGATTATTTTGCCTGGTATTGTGTACGTCTTCTATTATCTATGCTTAAGGGATCCTGTCACACGGTTTCTTATAGTCGATCTATGCCATGGCTAAATTTTCTTTCTACTTTACCCCCTACAGGATCCTTTAATCTATGCATAACAGGTCATGTTTATCTCTTTTTCCTTTTTGGCATCCTTTTTGTTCATCTGGCAGTAGTCTGCGATTATGAATGAATGATACATTTGTTCCCTCAGTTGTACAGTTAGTATTTTCCACATTGTAGGTAAACATGTTATAGATTTGTAGTTGCTGGATTTGGTCCCTTTTTCTTCGTTTTTTTGCCCCAATGTGGTTCTACCTTTGGTCATCCATTCTGAGACATATGCGTCTTGGATGCATATTTTCAGGTGCTAATGTAGTGTTATGAAATTCTTAAACCAATAGGCTTGTATTCTGTTATAGCCTTGGTTGTCTTCACGTGTTTTTTTTTCTTTTTGCTAATCTCATCTTCTGTTGATTCTTCGATTTGCTGTGATTCTTTTTTATTTTATTTCTTTCAACCATTTCTTTTGTGTTCCCTTTGCTTTTCCCATATTTGGCTTCAGTAGCGTTTTGTTTCCGCCGGGTCCGGTTGCTCTGATTTTGTTTTTTCTCCATTTACATTCTGGTAGAATTGGCTTTCGTTATTTTGAAAGGCTCTATTAAGCTTGCACTGTTTAGATGTGTACAAGTATCCTCTTATTATTGTTGATGTTGCTATTGCTTAATGATCTTTTTTGTAATATATATATATATATATATATAAATATATATATGCATATGTATGTATGTATGTGCATATATATATATATATATATATATATATATATATATATATATATATATATATGATGGGTACGTACCCAGAAAATGGAAGCGTTGTACATAAGAGCTTAAAAAAAATTAACAATGTAAATTATGAAAACAGTAATAACATTTTAAAGTGCCTGGGTAGGTAAATATCCAATATATATATATATATATATATATATATATATATATATATATATATATATATATATATATATTGAAAGGCTCTATTTAGCTTGCACTGTTTAGATTTGTACCGGTATCCTTTTATTATTATTAATGATCTTTTATTGTAATATATATATATATATATATGAATACACACAAACACACACACTCTCACACACACACACACACACACACACATATATATATATATATATATATACTCCTATAAATTCGTTTTTCTTTTGTGTGTATTGATATTCATATTAAACCCCCTCTTTTCTATTTGTTTAAAAAGAAAATACAATTCTCTTATATATGGCTTGTGGAATTGCATTCACTAGCAAAATATCTAGCTAATTTGCAGATTCTTTTAAATATCATTTTAATTAATTCCCTATTAGATTTTTAGGTTTTCTCATGGGATTATCATCTTTAGTTAACTATTACGTGTGATTATATTCATGCAGCTATTCTGTATGATTTATACTTGCATAATATTTGCGTAAAAAGCATACAGTAAACATAAAATTGTTTCGATATATATTTATGGATATGTGTATATATATATATATACATATATATATATATATATTAATCAATCTATCTATCTCTCACTCTCTTTCTCTCTCTCTGTCTGTCTCTCTCTCTCTCTCTCTATATATATATATATACACATGAAAGTGAACGTGTCTTTGTGTGTGCTTGCATATGCCTGTGTGTCTATGTACATTTCCCTACGCAATAACTTTGTAAATTTTAAGTCTACAGACTCGACATTTGATATACAGGATACTAAGATTTGGGAAAATCTGTGTAATTCGTTTTCGGACAGAAATTTAGCTATTAAGGGGTCAAATTTCAATGATTTTACCTGTGAGAACTCTATCAAACCCATCCGACAATTTTGGGTCTAAAGACTTGAATTTTTACTTATAGGTTCCTTGGACATATATCTAACTTAATCACTCGATTTGAGCCCAAAACAATAGATTTTAAGGGGTCATAATATGGGGGAAAGCTTTTAAAAAATTGACCACTGCGGTTTCTACTAAATTACTCAGACACTTTCTGGTGTAAACATTTGAAATTTTACATAAAGGGTATTCAGAGATAGGGAAAGCTTTTTAATCGGTTTGGGTCGAAAAATTTTAGTTACCATCGTTTTTTTCGCCGATATTTTTGAAAGCCATCCTCTCCTTTATATTGTCTAGCCTTAATTAAAACCTACGTAACTTCCGCTTTGGCAGTGATCGTAACGACAAAGACGTCAGGCTTTTCCCCCCGTTCTTTTCTTCCTTCACAGTACAGGTTCGAACCTGCTTTCCTACTACCACGTTTTTTTTTCTCAACACACATATCCAAACACCCAGACAACGCCGGGATTAAATTCTAGTATATATATATATATATATATATATATATATATATATATATATATATATATATATATATATGTATGTATGTGTGTATGTATGTATGTGTGTATGTATGTATGTATTTGATGGTTACGTACCCAGAAAAGTGAAGCTAAATAGCAAAAAATTAACAATGTAAATTTTGAAAGCAGTAATAGCATTTTAAAGTGCCTGGGTACGTAAATATTCGACATATATATATATATATATATATATATATATATATATATATTTATATTTATATTTATATTTATATTTTATGTATATATATGCATATATATACATATATATATATCTACATATATACATATATATGCATATATATACATATATATACATATATATAAATATATATATATATATATATATATATATATATATATATATATATATATATAAGATCTATTTAGCTTGCACTGTTTAGATTTGTACCGGTATCCTCTTATTATTATTGGTGTTGTTATTTCTTAATGATATTTTATATATATATATATATATATATATATATATATATATATATATATATTTATAGTCACTGCTGATCCAAAATTTAAGACCGCTTAAACATCTTTTAAAAAAAAAACATTTTTAAGTATAGATTTTAAACTATTCTTACTTAAGGGCACCAATACTACAGTCTAAAATGTTATGGAAACAAAAAGATACATTCCAAAGGTTTTTTTTTTCTTAATTTACATTTTTATTAAATTAGGCTTTTTACACATGATCAAAATTACAAGACCAGAGACAAAAATTCTATTAAATTGTTCCAAATGTGCATGAAAAGCGTATGAAAATATTCAGCAAGCAAACGTAATAATGAATTCTACTCCATTGTTTTGGATGACTTTTGATTCTTTGGGGCATGCTAGAAATAAGGGTTTCCATTAAGATGCGTAAGATCCTGCTTCAGTTTCACAAAGTTCATTTTTTGTTGAATATTGTTTGCCATTTCAATAAACCTCTCTTGTCCTCCATCCCCAAACAATTTTTATTGGATTCAATTCCGCTGAGCATGCAGGATGTCCCAAGAGATGGACTCCATTTTCTTGTAGAAAGCTCAAGGTCCGTTTTGCAGTGTGGATTGCAGCATTATCCTTGTGGAATAACTATCCATCGCCACACAAACGATGATTTTCCATCATTAAAAATGATTTTTGTAGCATGCTAACATTACCAGCTGGTGTCTGACGACCATGCACCACCTGGAACTCCATCGTCCCTCTGTAAGAAAAGGCACCCCATACCATTACGGATTCTCTAACATTATGACGTGTGGAAACCATTTCAAAAGGCATGTATTTGTCATGCCAATATCGCTGAAACCATCAGGACCTTAATTGAATATTTTCTTATCAGAAAACAGGACTTTCTTCACCTTCTCAAGGTCCCAGGTTTGGTATTCACGACCAAAACTTAGCCGGTCCATTTGTGACGTGGGAGCAATCGAGGAATTTGTTTACGCTTTTTATTTATTACAACTTTTTTGACTAGAAGGAAGTCCCGTACCATTCACAACACCCCGTCTTATTCTCCTACTCAATGCAGGAGAAACTTGAGGAGGGGCTACCAAAGGATTTCGCTTTTCCACAATTCTCAGTGTTCTTTAGAAAGTTGTAAATAACAGTTTTACTGCGATTGACCTTAGCTGCTCTCACTCGCTGTGACAAACCTTGCTTATATAATCCTAGAAGTCGGGAACGTTCAACTTCGGTTAGTTTTCTTGCTTTGGGCATGGTAACACCTTTACACAGGGATTGCTAATCTCTAACTGAACTAAAAACATTAGAATTACCATAAATCTTACAATTTATACCCTTAATCTTATAATTGTGATCATGTGTAAAAAGCCTAATTTAATAAAAATGCAAATTTTTGAATCAAATTTTTGGAATGTACCTTTTTGTTTCCATACCCTTTTAGATTGTAGTATTAGTAAACTTAAGCTGGAAGAGTTTAAATTTTTTTAAATATTTATAAGTGGTCTTAAATTTTTTATCAGCAGTATATATATATATATATATATATATATATATATATATATATATATATATACATATATATGTATATATATATATATATATTATTTTCCTTTATATAGATATGTTTTACATGCTTGCTACACTAAACATGCTAATGTTTCGGAACAAATTGGTAAACTTTATTTCTCCCGCCTGATGAGGAACAGTTTTTTTTTATATACCAATTTGCTTCGAAACATTAGTATGTTTAGTGTAGCGAGTATGTAACAGTTGTCCATATAAATAAAAATGATATATTTGGCTCTTTTTATTGAGCACTTTTAATTCATGGGTTTTATTTCCTGAATACCTTTAACCGGATATATATATATATATATATATATATATATATATATATATATATATATATATATGTGTGTGTGTGTGTGTGTGTGTGTGTGTGTGTGTGTGTACATATACTTACATTTATATATTTATGTATATATTGTAATTTTGATTTATAAATAACTAAATTTAAAAAAACATTCTCAAATAATCCGTCCCTATATAAGAGAGATAGTCAGCCAATGAGAGAAGAGGAAATCAGACACATTATATCTCTGTCATTTTGCACACACACACACCACCGCCACCTTGTGACTCCTCCTTGATGTCAGTATTTTCACTGGAGAATAAACTTCGTTTCGAGTAATCCATTTATGTTACCTGTTATTTAAAAGTACAAACCACTTTTTTGTGTGTTGGCGTCTGATTGGGAATACACACATAATTGTACAGTGTTGTGAATAACACAACACATCTACAATTTAAAAAAACGCATTTTCTAAGTTCGCTACGCCAGGTCACAATGTTTGCATTGTCTGAATTAATTATTACAAAACTAAGTTCATCTATCTTTGTTTCCCTATTTTTCCTTTATATTTTTATTACACAAAATGCATCTTAAGATATTCTCTAATTTTTATATTAGGTTATGTTTTCCATGGAACTTGAGGGAAAAATGAATTGTAAATTCCATACCATTTTGTAAATCACACTCTTAAACAATTATACATTTATTTTAACCACGTTCTTAACACGTTAAAACGTATTAAATTTTTACACATGATACTCTTCCCAGTGATTAAAATGTAATTTGAACTGAAACGAAACAGAAATCATAAACTGACTGAAGAAAATCAGTTGAAAGTACTTGCAAAAACAACAGATGGGAGAAAACTATTACGGAACTATCCTACACAAATTCGATCGATACATAAGAACGACCATTCGAAAAATGGAAAAATTACAAAAAAAAAAAAAAACGATCAATTAAGCAAAAACACTGCATGCTATTTAACAATATCTGTCTGAATATATATATATATATATATATATATATATATATATATATATATATATATATGTCTTGGATTATTTTAAAAACACTTTTTTTGAAACTTTCATTTATATAAATATAATTCATTTTTTAGTCCTTCGTTGGAAAAATTTTTCAGAAAGTCATTTAATTTTCTGCAATCGCAGAATCAACTTGATTTTTAGAACCCACTCTAGTCTAAAGTTTTTCAGAATCATCAGTTGTTTACCATGAAAGACTGTTTTAGGGATTTTAAAACAAAACAGTATATTAAATCATAGCTCCCCAGCAGTGTTGATCAAACACCTATTTCCACTTAATAAAAGAACAGAAAATGTACCGAATATTGAATCTAGTTGTTTTACTCCAGATTAATTTAATTATGTTATCAAAAATTGTTTCCGTACCTGTGTAATTTGTTGCTATCTCCAAAAAAAGAAACTATATTATTTTATTATTTACGAATCTACTGTATTAATATGGTTCGAATGAATCCACTATACGTACTTATTACTTCTTTTCTTTGTTATTAATATTCTATTTATATATTAAAATTCTTAATTATTTATTTGTCTATATTTAGTAGTTTATTTAAAAATATATAAAAAGTTAAATAGTTTGAAAATAATGATACGGTTTTTTTATACATTAATATAGTTTTGGATTCCTTCTTTTAATGTACTTTTATTAGTTTTATATGATTTAAAAGCATCACGATATCGGACGAATTCTTTATTTAACTCTTTAAATAATTATTTTTTATCATCTTGCGTAAGGATTCGAGAGATATAAAATCTTCTAATTTTAAATTAATGCAAAAATCTCAAACGTAATGTTCGATGATGAGTCGCAGGTTAATCATGTATTCATATATACAGATGATAATGTTTGTATAAATAAATTTTACTACATATATATTTAACCACAGTTTAATTCGATGTTATTATTTATATTTAAGTAACCAATGAAGTTTAACGAGGTTAATACAAGAGTTCCCAGTATATTTATTAGTGATGGGAAGATTCCAATATTTTTCCCGATTCCGATACAATTACCGATTTCGAGTTAAATTCCCGATTCCGATACAATCCCTGATTCCGATTCAGATTCTTTGTAAATCTCTAATTATTTACCTATGGGATTGTTTTTTCCCCACGATTTTCGTAAAAACACGTTTAATACACATATATTTTCTTAAACGTCAAAATACACTTGTGGAGGAGGATCTATCGGTTTTAGCTTTACCCTGTAATTTACAATCAATAAATATTTTTTTATTTAATCATTATTACCGGCAATGGAAGATTTTGGTATAAACAAAATCAAATAAAAAAGACAATTAAAAGAATCGTTTTGGCATCGAAAATATGCATCAATTTTTCCGATTCCGATACACCTAACTCTTCCGATTTTTCCGATTTCCGATTCCGATTCCGATTAATCGTCGCAACACTAATATATATATATATATATATATATATATATATATATATATATATATATATATATATATATATATTATGACTGTGTAGCAACATACTACCGCTAATGTAAAATCAAATAAAGAATATATATACAGAAACATGTTAGATAGAGGGGCTAGCAATATCGATCAACTGCGCATGGATTATTTTCGCGGAAAGAGTTGGGGAATCTCCAACCACGCCTCTCCTGAGTCAGCAGTTTTAAATACCAGTGGCAACGGTTGGTTATGGACGACTGGAAGCAATGCCAAGATAAATGAAGCATAAGTGAAGATAACATACAACGCCTATAATTCGCAAATGGTCACTCATTTATAACTAGCCATGCTCAATGTGGCTTAACTACGGTGATATGACGATAACCGGTGTGTCAACGTAATTATACGGTGATATATATATATATATATATATATATATATATATGTGTGTGTGTACGCACACATATGATGAGAATCTATCTATATATATATATATATATATATACACGCATCATGCGAATAATGTATACATATATGTATATTCATATATGCATATATATACTTATACACACGCACTCACACTCACATACACATACACACGCGCTCACACACATATACATACAGACACACACACACACACACACACATATATATATATATATATATATATATATATATATATATATATATATATATATATATACAAACCTTACTTCAGACAAAGACGGCTAGCTGAATAGATCGACGTGTTTTGTTAATGTTAATTTAAAAGAACTATGGAAATAGATATATGGGAGGCAATACACCATTTGCCCTAATCTTATTAGACCACATCGCAATATAACTCTACTGTGTGTAGCAGTCATTTTTCTACTAGAAACTTATACTCGTTCCCCTGCTTAGGATACGCCTACAAGACGGCATCCAATTTAGACGTTAATAAAACGGAGGCAATCATCGCGGGCGAACTTCATGGTCGATTTGCATTAAGAAGCACCAGACCCCGACAAGATATTCCGTTGTTTCGTTTAGCTTTCTTTCATCATTTCTTGCCGCCATAATTGATTTTATTACGTCTTCGTGTATTCGCCAGTTTAGACTTTCTTTTTATCTCATATTTTTATCATTTTTCATTTGTGGCTTTCGCTTATTATTGGCTCAAATTAAATATTTCGTCTCGTGATTGGAGAGGAAAGTTTGGTAATTAAGCGCTCAGCATCGCCATTATATTTACTTATAGTTTTTGGTTTTTTCTTGTTTCAATATTTAGATATGCGCAGAAAATCAAATGATGGTAGCTTGCTGGTAGTCAGGACTTAATCGTTGTAAGGAAGCACAACTATATTCATGCATTGATTTTTGTGTTATTTTACTTTACGACTTATCAACATTAACGTGTTGTTTAATACCGAATCCAGTCGTTTGAGTATACGCTTTTTTATGCTTCTAGTTCATATCTTCAAATATTTATTCGTGGCGTAATTTTTGGTTATTCTGTCGAGGAAAAAGTTGCTTTGTTTTGGGCAAAACATGATTGAGTTTTACAAAATGGACAAAAAACAATGGCATCAATATTTGGTGTATTTTTGGTCAGGAAGCAAGAATCTCTAAATAGTTGTATCTGGTAGCACCAGTATTCATTAATTTTATACAATATTGAACGTAACTGGCTAAAAAGTGCTACAATAATCATAAATTGTGCAGAAAATCAAATGGTTGTAAGTGACGATTATTCAGGAGTAGAATATTACCGAATAAAATACGCTACTATAACTATAAAGTTTATACTATACTAGCAGTTAAACCCGGCTTTGCTCGGGCCCTCTGTACTGTTAATAACTTTATGTATATATATATATATATATATATATATATATAAAAGTATATATTAAAAAGTTTGACTCATGTCCAAGTAACCTACATCTAAAATTTCAAGTGTTTAGACACAAACTTGGCGAAGAAGTTTGGTAGAGTCTGCAAAGGTCGACTCTTTCAACTGTGACCTTTTGACAGTTAAACTTTTGCCCAAATTTAATTAAAAAGCTTGCATGTCTGAATACACGTTATGTAAAATTTCAAATGTTTAGACCTAAAATTGACTGAAGAGTTTGCTAGAGACCGCAAAGGTCAAATCTTTTGAACTTTGACTCCCCCCTGGCACATAAATCTTTGGCCAAAAACCGATAAAAAAAGCTTGCCCTATGTCTGAATACACTTTATGTAACATTTCAAATGTTTAGACCAAAAATTGGCTGAGTAATATGGTAGAAACCGCAGACGTCATTTTCTTTTTAAATTGAACCCCAATTTTGACCTCCTAACATTTATTGTTTTGGGCTTAAATCAAATTAAAAAGTTTGATCCATATCCAAGTAACCTACATCTAAAATTTCAAGTATTTAGATCCAAAATTTGTGAAGGAGTTTCGTAAAATAGTTTAACTTTGACTCCTTGACAGCTAAATGTCTGGGTGACAAATCAATACCCCTATGTCAAATCTCGAGTCTGTAGACTGAAAATTGACAGAGTAGTTTGGTAGGGAAATGTACACACACAGACACTCACACGCAAACAATTTCACTTTTATAGATATATAGATAGATTGCAATATTCAGATGTGTCAAAAAGTCAAATGGTTGTAGATGACGGGTATTCTGGAAATAAACGTTACTGACTAAAAAGCGCTACTATAATCATACATTTTATACATATATATATATATATATGATGATGGACTCTCCCGTCGATTTCGACGTATGAGGTTCAGACAACCCATATTTCTAAAACTCATTTATGCTTTTGCCTCTGATGACTTTTTAGTCCAGCAAGGGACTTGCAGACAAGGCCACAAATAGAACATGAATCTGGATTTAATGCTGCAGATATTGGTTCGGCTGGTAGTCGTTTTGCTCTTACAGATTGAAACCTCTGGAGACCTTCAAAACACCTTGATCTCCATCCTTTTCGGTCATTCACCTCATCTTCAAGACTCCTGTATGGTATGTTCACTGCAGACAAGTTACTCTTCAACTTGTCCTTGTACCTAAGCCAAGGACGTCCGACAATTATTTTACCACCCTCAAATTGACTGTACATCGCAAGTTTTGGAATTCTGTGATTGGGCATCCTCAATACATGACCAGCCCACCGCAATTGCGATTGAATAAGGAATAATTCAATGCCAGATATTTTGCATTTTGTGAATAATTCGGCATTTGATACCTTGTCGCGGAGGCTAAGACCACATATGGAGCGTAGACAGCTTTTGTGGAAAACGTCCAGCTGATTAATGTGATGTGATATATATATATATATATATATATATATATATATATATATATATATATATATATAATATGCTAAGACCATTTTCTGTTCCCAAAATGGTCTTAATGTTTATATCTTATTACTTATTTATTTTGGTCCCGTTACGCACATCAATCCTTTTGGGATTTGTAACAGTGTTTTACAAAAGAAAGGGGTGCTACATTATGTGGATAGTTTTAGGTCCTTCGTTCAAGCAATTGTAATGTGACTGTGTGTGTGTGTGTGTGCCACATATAGTTCTTCTTGGCTTACATGGCTACACGCCCCGACTTGCGACTTTAGACTTGTTTTCCGCTCTCTTTAAATGCGTCTCCTGTAATACAGCAATTATAATGTCTTTTTTTGAACGGTTGGGGGTATAATTAAGCTTAATCTTTTTCACCATATTACTTTCTTGAGGACGCCACGCTTGAAAATCCGCACCCCCCGCAACCCTAACTAACTCACTCGATTCCTGTTGCAACATAATATCATTTTTTTGCGACTAAAACTGACTTGTTTGGATTGTTATCGTTTCCACATTCTTTTTCTGTCACAGAACATATCACAAGTATAACTAGCAATGATTTCTCGCTGATTGTTAATGCTATAAACACTGAGACGGAAAATAAAACAAAAGTCCCAAATGGTCACCCATCTGGTACTGGTCATGCTCATTATTGCTTACCTTCGGCGGTCTGACAGGAAATGGTATGTCAAACGTCAATCAGTAAAATAAGATCAATAATACAAATAAATAATTTAACACCAGACGAAATTGCATTTATACATGATTCATTTTAAAGGACTTTGGAATTTCATAAAAGGACAATAGCTTCGCGCACAGCACCGAGGAGGTACAGCAAGTAATAAATAAACAACATACGAAAGACATTTGAAATGTAATTCCTTTATTTTTTTATTCGGCCAGAATGAGTCAAGTGGGATTGCAAATTACATTGTTATTATGAATAAACTATGCATTTATCACCTGAAAGTTACATTTCTCTGTTGCAGATTTTGACAGTGTGAAACTTCTGTCATGTATGTGCGTCAGAAACAAAGAAGCGTCATTGGATTCTTGGCAAAAGTGCATTGAGAGTTTTGCAGCACTGAAAACCTCTCGTTTTACTAGTTCCGCTCATGTCTGCGTAAAATATACATGGGTGCCCGGCGTTGCCCGAGTGTTTGAAGGTGTGTATTAAGCAAAAGAAAAAAGTAGCAGTTGGCAGGTAGGCTCGAACCTGTACCGCGAGGAAGGAAAAGAATGTGAAACAAAAACGTGACGTCTTTGCTGTTGCGCCCATCGTCAAACCAGATGTAATGTTGGTTTAAATTAAGGATAGTCAATCGGAAAGAGGAGATGGCTTTTGAAAATATCGGCGAAAAAAGCGACTCCTCCCTGTAGAAAAGAGGCCAGCCCAGGGTGCAGAAATTAATGTTTTTAGCCAATATATCGATATTTGTCGTCCGAAGCGTCGAGCTTTTAAACGATATCAATCTCGTGAAAATCAGTCGCCTCTGTCGAAAGTTTTAGGCAGATATACAAACATACATATATACATTTAAACAGACAGGTGATATCTTATAGAAGATGTTGCTTCGTATGAGTTTTACTGAAATATATATCGTAAGTGAAAAACAGACTCTTCTTAAATTTCAATTACATGAAATCAATTTATTTATCAATTATCAATGGGAAAATGTACACTATTACTTTTTATTGAATTTTTATTCAGATAATTATCTTTATTGGTAAATGAATCACCATGAACTTCTGATTAAGTCACTTCCTTTTTATAACTATCGCAAGATAAAAACTGATTCTCATAAACTTATGACTAAATAAAAAATATTGGTGCTTATTTAAATTGCACTTATCCCCTATATAATATTTTGGTTTCCGAAATTCCTTTCCGGACGAAAGTACCGAGGTTTCCAACAAGAGATGCCACATAAAAATTTATTATGTTTAGCCTATTAGCGAGTATCTGTTGTAACTTCAGAACGTCGTTATAGACACAGTTAGTCGTTATGTAAAAATCCTATGTTACATCGTATGAGCAACATCATCACGATCGCAACCATCTTTAGACGAATACTTCCTATTTCTCCTCTACTGCTCTCTGTCATTACCCTGAGCTATTCTGCACTTGGGAAATATATGGGATTCCACCCTTAGTACCTGGATTATAAACTCATATTTTTTTTCTTTTTCCGTTTCAAAAAATAATAAATCTTTCCAGAAAAAAAAAATAAATAAAAAGTGTCCTTCTGATTGGATAATCTCTGGCCATTATTATTCTCCGAAATAACAGTATTAGCATGTTAATCGAACGCCTATGTACCATTCAAACATGGCGTTGCAATGATACCTACTTGTGCGCTATGAGTAAACTGCTCGCTCGCTCGATTTGTACTTTAGTTTCAGTAATTAATTATATTTTATACAAACATAGTCACGTTTTTTAGGTGATTCCTTAATATTAACTTATTTAAACCCCTGCGATATACTTGACTCTCACGCTGTGCATATTCTTTCCCACTCTCTCTCCCTCTATCTCATACTCCCTCTATCTCTATCTCATTTCGAAGAACAAAACAAAAATTTAATTCTTCTCTTTCTTACTCACTTAACAATTTACGATTTTCATAATCATTTTTTTTAGATTTTCTAAAAAAAAAAAAAAAAAAATATTCTGTAGAACAAAAAACATAATGATGAAAATCTTGAAAAAATAAAAACTGTACTCATATAAAAAAAATTACAGTTAAAAATAAAACATTCATCTTTTTCTTAAAAAAAAATAAACAAAACAATTATATTCAGTCATTTTACGGTAGGGATTTTGTTATTTTTATTTAGAATAATTCTATTTTTCCGGGTTTTTTGTTTGTTTTGCAATAAGTCTGCGTCTGTTTCTGCGCTCAGTTTAATTGCCGTTCGCGCTCGAATCATGATTGCCGAGAATCCTTGTCATATGCTGCAAGAATACCTGTTTAGATATTTTCCATTTTTTGCCCCAATTGACCGACCTACACGCGTGTTTTCAAGTGAGTTTCTGATTTTAGTCACAATTACCGATTTTTTACACCAATTACCTAAGCTACAGTTTTAACGTAAATTTCATTTAATAGCGAGTTAAATTCGGTCTGGTATTTTATTTTTCCCTCTGATTCTTGAGATTATATTTTTGTTTTTGTGGGATGTAAATTTGTAAATAAGGTCCACTCCAAAATTTTCTTTAGAATGACTGCTTTTGAAGGTTCTTGACAATGCTGATTAAGAAAATCTCATTCAAATTCTGCGGTTACAAGTACTTACAGAAATATAAAGATCTGCTTATGCACGTGCGATAAATAAATCTACTTTTCTCCTACCGACACTGACATCCCAAATTTTTTTTAGCATTTGCGGGTGGGTATACTGACAACGATTATCGCAGTAAAATTTTGGGAAATTATTTTTCCACATCCCCCAATAAACAGGGGGTTATCTAATCCGAAACTGTTATTCCAGGTGGATGTTGGGGTGTCTATTCAGAAGGCCGTTCTTAATATGGTGAGGTGGATGGTGTCTATTTCGAAAGCCGTTTTTAAAACAGGGAGTTCGGGATGTCTATTCCAAACGCCGTTCATTACGTGTTAAAAAGCAAAGAAATGAAGTTTAAAAAGTCGTAATTGCTTTGTTTTCAACGTTAAAAAAGACGACATAAAACTGGAAGTTACTTTAATACTATTGGTAGAAGAGTTGAAAAGAAGTGTAAGACTTGAAAAACAACCGGAAACAGCTAGGACTGCTTCCACTAATTTAGATTACTCTAAACAATCCATATACAGGGAGCATCCTTAACATCCGGAGCATGTTTTTATTTTCCATTATCATTAGACAATTTTCGTACTTTTAGGAATTTATACTGATTTACGCATTCCCTTGATTTCTTTTTTTAGATTCAAACAATACCTGCATGTTATTGCCCCAAACCATCACTAATCGCCAATGAAAGCCAGATGATTTCATTTCGGCCACAGCCACCATTTCAGATTAGTTCAACATGACAGTTGGTTCCTTACGTCCTTGGGATTTAATTTATTGAAACTTTAATGTCTAGCAGGCGACTTTATAAACATCCAAACAATTGTTATTTTTATGACATGTGCTCGACTGAGTTTCAAATTAAGCTATTCCTACAGTAAAATATGTATAAGAAATCTCACCTAAGTGCGATCACTGTAAATAGTTTCTTTTTCTCTCTTTTTCTACGTTAAACACACTGAAACTTCCATGAACAAAGTTTATTTCCTGAAACAGCCTCCCTGCGGAACGCAATACCGCGATATTGTTTCCTGGCTGACTACATAATTTTTAAGTCTAATGAACATAAATTGTTGTTGAGCTGCCTACTTAACTAATCAAATTCTGCATTACAATCATTAGAAATATTCACCATCATAAGACATCATAACCATCATTTTAAATCATCACCAGCAATCGCAATCACCATCATTAGCAATCATCACCATTATTACCAATCATCATTATCATTAACAATAATCATCACCATTAGCAATCATCAACATTATAACCCATCATCACTATCATTAACAATACACACAATACATTAGCAATCATCACCATCATTACCAATCATCACCATCATCAGCAATCATCACTATCATTACCAATCATTATCATCATTACCAATCATCACCATAATTAGCAATCATCGCAATTATTATCAATCATCACTATCATTACCAATCATCACCATCATTCGCAATCATCATCATTACTAATGATCACCATCATTACCAATCATCACCATCATTACCAATCATCACTCATTATCAATCATCACTATCATTAGCAATTATCACTATCATTACAAAAAATCACTATCATTAGCAATCAACATCATTAGAAAACATCGCCATCATTACCAATCTTCAATACCATTACCAATAAAATACATCAATAGACATCATCACCACCATTACCAATCATCACCATCATTAGCAATCATAATAATCATTACCAATCCTCAACATCATTACCAATCATCACCATCATTACAAATCATCAACATCATTACCAATTATCAGGACCATTAGCACTCATCACCATCATTATAAATCATCAACATTATTAGAAATATTAATCATCATTATTAATCATCAACATTATTACCAATCATCACCATCATTAGAAACCATCACGATCATTTGCAATCATCAACATCATTACCAATAATCACCATCATTACCAAGCATCACTATCATTAGCAATCATCACCATAGTTACCAATCATCACCATTATTACCAACTATGTCTGTCATTAGCAATCATCACCATCATTACAAATCATCACGATCACTACCAATAATCACTATCATTAGCACTCATTACTATCTTTACCAAGCTTCACTATAATTACCATCACCACTATCATTAGCAAGCATCACCATCATTAGCAATAATCACCATCATTACCAAACATCATTTTCATTACAAATCATCAACATCATTACCAATCATCACAATCATTAGCAATCGTCACTATCATTACCAATCATCACTATCATTTGCAATCTTAACTCATTAGCAATCATCACCATCATTAGCAATCAACAATCATCATTAGCAATCATCATTATCATTACCAATCATCATCACCGTTAGCAATCATCACCATCATTACCAATCAACCCTATTATTAGCAATACACGCCGTCATTTCCAATCATCACGATCATTAGCGATCATAATAATCATTACCACTCATTATCATCATTACCAATCATCATCATCATTAGCAGTCATCACCATCATTACCAATCATAACTATCATTTGGAATCATCGCCATCATAATCAATCATAACTATCATTACAATCATCATCATTACCAATTATCACCAACATTACCAATCATCACTCATTACCAATCATCACTATCATTAGCAATTCTCACTATCATTACGAAACATCACTATCATTAGCAATCTTCACTACCATTACCAATCATCACCATCATTAGCAATCATAATCATCATTACCAATCCTCAACATCATTACCAATCATCACTATAATTACAAATAATCAATATCATTACCAATCATAAGTGCCATTATCAATCATCAGCATCATTATAAATCATCAACATTAATAGCAATCATAATCATCATTATCAATCATCAACATTATTACCAATCATCACCATCAAAATAAATTTTACACCATCATTTACAATCATCATCATTACCAGTCATCACTATCATTAGCAATCATCCCCATAGTTCCAATCGTCACCATCATTACCTACTATATCTGCCATTAACAATCATCACCATCACTAGAAAGCATCACGATTATTACCAATCATCACTATCATTACCATAATTACTATCATTAGCAACCATCACCATCATTAGCAATGATCACTATCTTTACCAATCATCATTTTCATTACCATCATAACTATCATTACAAATTATCACTATCTTTAACAATCATCACTATCATTAGCAACCATTACTATCTTTACCAATCATCACTATCATTACCATCATCACTATCAGTAGCAATCATCACCATCATTTTCAATGATTACCATCATTACCAATCATCATTTTCATTACAAATCATGACCATCATTAGCAATCATCACTATAATTAGCAAGCATTACTATCATTAGCTCATTACACAACATCACCAACATTAGCAATCATCACCATCATCAGGAATCCTCACTATGTTTAGCAATCATCACTATCACTACCAATCCTCACCACCATTACGAATCATCACCATTTTTATCAATGATCACTATCCTTACCAATCAGCACCATCATTACCAATCATCACTATCATTAGCAATCATCAGAATTATTAGCAATGATCACCATCATTACCAATCATAACAATTATTAGCAATCATGACCATCATTACTAATCATCAACATTATTAACAATCATCACTCATTACCAATCATCACCATCGTTACCAATCATCAACGTTATTACCAATAATAATTATCATTACCAATCATCACTATCATTAACAATCATCACCATCATTAGCAATTATCATCATCATTACCAATCAACACCATCATAAGCGATCATCACTCATTACCAATCATCAACATAATTACCAATCACAACAATCATTGCCAATCATCACTATCATTAGCAATCATCACAATAATTAGCAATCATCACCATAATTACCAATCATAGCCATTATTAGCAATCATCACCATCATTACCAATCTTCAACATCAGTAGCAATCATACCTATCATTAGCAATAATCGTCATCGTTACCAATGATCAGCATCATTACCAATCATCACTACCATTACCAATCATCTCTATCATTACCATCACTATAATTCGCAATCATCACCATTATTCGCAATTATCATCATCATTACCAATCTTCACCATCAGTAGCAATCATTATTATCATTACCAATCATCACCATCATTAGCAATCATGACTATCATTACCAATGATCACAATCATTACGAATGATCACAATTATTACCAATTATCACCATCATTAGGAATCATCTTCATCATTACCAATCATCATCATCATTAGCAATCGTAACTATCATTAGCAATCATAACTATCATTAGCAATCATCGCCACCATTACCAATAATCACTAACATTACCAATCATCACCATCATTAGTTATCATCATCATCATTAGCAATCGTCACTATCATTATCAATCATCATCATCATTACCAATCATATCCATCATTTCCAATCATCACTATCATTAACAATCATCACCATCATTAGTGATCATCATCATCATTAGCAATCCTCCCTATCATTATCAATCATCATCATCATTACCAATCATATCCATCATTATCAATCATCGCTATCATTAGCAATCATCGCCATCATTAGCAATCATCACTATCATTAAAAATCCTCATCCTCATTACACATCATCTCGATGATGTCTCAACGTAAATCACACACTCGTTTATTTATTTTTTTTTTACACAGTGATCACCACTTATCAAGGCCCGGAAGCCACTCAGGGATAAGGGTTATTGCAAGTACATTACGTTAGTGGGGAGATTTGATGAAGTGTTTAATTAGGGGGGCGGTTCATTAGGAATTTGTTAACATTAGACTTGAAGACATCCAAGTTGTAGTCCGGAGGGAAGCAGGCAGACGGAACAGAGTTCCACAGGCGTGCAGTTCTAAGAAAGAAGCTTTGTTCATGAAATCCGCGTTTTGATTTAGGCACAGATATAGTGGGGGAAATTTTTCACAGTGGATTCAGCTAGACGGGTGTTTTTCGTGAAAGATTGGCGTTGGGGGACCAGGGATTGGAGTTCAGACGAGCACCTGCCATAAAAATAACGATAAAACAAGGATAGGCTCGCAACGTCTCTTCTGTGGGAGAGGGGTTTCAGGGTAGAGAAAAGTGCATCCCTCGCTAAACCATTAAGTCTATTTTGTACTCTGTAAAGGCATGATAGGCTGTTTTTGGCAGCTCCTGTCCAGATATGGCAACAGTATTCCATCCTTGGCCGTACTTGGCTTTTATATAGATAGAGAATTGCATCAGTAGTGAGATATCTTCTGGAGCGGTAGAAGGATCCCACCATCTTTCCAGCGACCTTGGCAACAGACTTGATGTACGTGTTCCATTTCAGATCAGGAGTAAAGGTCAAGCCCAGAAGCTTATCAAAACACAGGGCCTCACCCAGACGAGAGCCATCCATCACAATTGATGCCAGCTGGGGATCAGAGCGTTGATGATGTAAGGATAGGAGTTTGGTTTTGGATGCATTAAAGGTAACTAGCCACATCTTCCCCCACTGAACCACGCGCTCGAGATCAGAGGAGAGAGAATCCGAGAGAACTTCGTCATTTAAAGCCTTTGATGTGTTGCCGTAGATGGTCGTGTCATCAGCATAGATGTCAACGAATGATTTAAGTATGTGTTTAGGGAGGTCATTGATGTAGATCAGGAAGAGAGTTGGGCCCAGGATTGACCCCTGAGGGACTCCAGCATTTATATTGCAGGCCTCCGATTTTTGTCCATCTACCACTACTCTTATGAGCCTATCGGAGAGAAATGATTTAATGATTGAGAAAACATTTCCAGTTATACCGTAGCTGGAAATCTTGTGAAGTAGACCCTTATGCCATACTTTGTCAAAGGCCTTTGATATGTCAAGAGCAATTGCCCTAGAAAGGAAGCCTTTGTCAAGAGATTCACTAATCCTGTGGGATATAACCGTCAGCACATCTAATACTTGAGTCGATTGCAGGCTTTGATAAGAGCTTTTTAGTAAATAAAATAAAATAAAACGAACGTTTTAAACTTTAATTTAATCTATTTACTGTTACAATTCTTATAATTCAAAATAATTTCTACCATTTTAACCTACAACATATTTTTCAGTAAAATATTCGCCAGTCGATCGATCCCATATTTATAGACATCATAATCTATGCATGGATAATGAGTTTGTTAGCCTATTATTCCTCTGAACCACAATTTCTATTTACTTTTCGAATGTATTTTTGATTTCTCCAACTAATTTAGTGCATTTTTGCACTGCTCAATAAGTAAATGGCATTCGTATTTTCTCAATCATATCGGATTGTGTTCAGTTGATTTTTTAAGAATCAGATATTGTGACAAAATCGATTACATTTTTGTGGTATTATCAGCTGATTTTTTCAACACATATAATCCTAAATATGTTTTTAAAAGAAAAAGTGTTTTGCAAATAACACATATTGATTACCTGATAGAAACATCGATTACTGTAAACTGAATAGCAAACATTAAAAAGGTGGGTACACATAAATTGCATGTTGCTTCACCATTATTTAAACGGCTTTAGATTCCAACAATAGTCAGCTCTTATGACTGCGTCCTTGCAACTCTGATATCTGATCTTATTTTATTCCTGGTCCGGATCGCTATATGTGAAAATAGGTAATGCATCTGACGCCTATATTGCAGCCCAGGTATCTGAAAGCAGTCAGTATTTTATTGACAATTTCTGCGTAGTTTCTGGTCTTGTTTTCTTCAAAAAACGTCTTCACTCACAGAAGAAATGGCTTGTCTGCTTCCAGTTTCACTTGGTGCATAGAGCTTTGAACATTTGATCTCTGATGAGCTGCCAGATCTCAGTACCCTCAAAGATGTCAGCTTTAAACTTCCTCATTGTAAATTCTGTAAAAGCTTGGCATAAGTTAGTGAAGCAGTCACAATCCTTGTCCAGGGCCTTGGTGAACTGCTTGATTAAGCCGAGCGTGATATGTAGCAGTGGGAAGAGTATTCTGTCCCTGTCCACGAGAGTGTCATTGATGACGTTTCTTTTCCTTGCAAGGCACCAATTCACCCACCCACCGAACAGGCTAATTCTTCCCAATGTATGCTTAAGACTTCAAACTGATCCCTTTACGACATAATCGCCCAGAACTATCGGACCTGAATACCACTTGTCATTAAAATAATAATTTCCAATCAAAACAATTATTCGACATGGCATTTTACCCCAACCAACTTCTTCTAAAATGCGAACATTTGAACAAATGCGAAGGGGTTTAAAAAACGTAAAAAAAACGACATAAAGACATAGCTTTAACACTTGATCTGATTGAACAAAACCAATATCACTTTTTTCATTCAACTCATTAGATTTGTAATTGTCTGTATTTTTGAGATGAGGTGTTTTCATTTATTGAGATTGTCGGACTGACTTCCTCATCTTGGTTGTTATAGTCACAACGTTTCGGCCGTTTGGCCCTCCGGCCTTCATCAGGTGTTTTGTATCGACCTGGAGAACCGTTTGTTCGGAGTCTCGAACTCAACCCTTTATTATTATTACGGGGGTACCGTGTTCGGACTCCAGCTAGACTTTGGGACATAGTTGTTGATTCTCTGTTTTGAATGTTACTTATCACTGCCTTCGTTCAGTGTTGAACTCAGCACCTTTGGGTAACTATCAACGAAGTTGTTGCTGACTATTGTTATCATTTTATATGATGTTACGGAAACCCTCAGTAACATTATTATTCTTTTTTTGTTGTTGTTCTTCCATCTCATTTCTGGTAGCCAATTTTTCAGTAATATATTTCTCTTAGTCTTTCAGTCTGTCCGTTTCACATTTTTACTCGGAAACTACTGAGTTGATCTGGCTGAAATTTTGTACGGGTCTTTTCATGATGAAATTCAGCGAACTAATATTGTGTCCGTTGAATGCACAGTTGAGGATTATTCACCACAATATGAAATTTACTCTAGAAGTTTTCTCAGAAACTACTGGACCGAATTGATTGAAAGTTTGAAAGTTTGTTATTATATGAGGTCGCGAAGTAAGTATAATGGTGACCGCCTGATGCACAGTAAAGAACCAATAGGGATTAATAGGTATTATTATTTAATATAAAAGTGCGCATGAATTTAACCAATCATTAATCATCAATTTTGCATAAGAACTCATTCGATGTCAACACCCAATAACGATTGACCGTTTTAAACGAGCGAAATATCTAATCATATTATTGTTTGTATACGGTTAAACTTTTAATACATCTATTTTATTTTGATTGACAGTACAGGAACCCTACTATTTGGTAGCTGTTAGAGCAGCTGCTCCATCATCAGTTGTATAACGCGGTTATGGATGTAGTTCCATGCCGTGCATGGAAAAGGGACTCTGCGCCTATCTCCGGGGGATTTTCCGATGCCTAAATCCTGTAGGTGAATAGTCAGCTGATGGTCTATTTGTGTTGCATGTTTGGTACTTTACACAACGAATCTGTCCAGCACCTCTCACCCTAAAACCGAAACTTTTAAATGAAAAAAAAGACGCTTCAATCAATAAATTACGATTAAATCAGACGTACACTCAAACGAAACCAGTTCGCCTCCTCCCTTGAGGGTTGCATTCACGAATGTCCGCGGGCTTAGAACTAATTCAGATGATATTGAATCATTTCTCGTAGCAAACTGTCCGGATATCTTGGCGTTAAGTGAAGCCAACTTATACTCTTCCATCCCCATTAGTCACTTTGAAATGCCTGGTTATCTCCCACTCTGCTGCAAGGAATGAGACAGACATATTTAGGGGTTTGGAGTCTATATTCGAAACACTCTCCTCTTGACTAGATAACCAAAACTAGAATTATACTACTGTACCCTAATCAAGTTTTTGACGTCAAAGATACTCTACTCTCACTTGATACTAGTGCGCAAGTACATGTATTTGGGGACTTTAATGTCCATTACAGTAATAGCCTTGGTTTCTCTGCTTACAGAGACGCATCTGGTAGCATAACACATAGCTTTTCTATATCACATTTCCTATCACAGACACTTACGTTTCCGACCGATTGAAAGGACCAACAAGCTTCACTTCTAGATCTATTTCTGATCACAGTTGCCGATGATTGTGTAACGAATGTCCATAGCCAACTCTGACACCTCAAAAGCATGTGGACCTGATCTCATCCTGGCTGTACTTTAAAAAATTGCTTCGCTGAGATTGCCTTAATTCTCTCCAAACTCTTAAACAACTGCATTAACGAATCTTGCTTTCGTAACTGCTGGAAAACTGCTTCTGAGCTACCAGTTTACAAGAATGCTGGCGAAAGAACTGACGCATTATATTATCGTCCCATTATCATCCTCCATCTTTTTGTCAAAATATTTCAGTTTATAATTAATTCTAGTCCACTAACTCACAGTCGCTAAACTTCTTTCTTTCAATATTGATTTAGGCAAGGCTGTTCTACTGCAGATATTTAAACTAGAATTACTTAATATATATACTATGCAGGGGATAAAGCAGAAAAAAGTAAAGCAGTAGCCCTAGACACATTTAAGGCTTTTGACAGAGTAATGCACGATGACCTTCTCATGAAAATCAGATCCCATTGTATTACTTGAAAAATACTTAACATAATAAAATCTTCCTAACATAAGAGAAGAATCCAGGTTCTCCTTATTAGCCGTACGGCAAAACAATATGATCTAAATGCAGGTGTACCTCAAAGGTAGATCCTTGGACCTTTATGATTCCTGATATTCATAAATCACCTGAAAAAATTACCTCTGGATGGGTTTATTTGCTGATGACGCCACGCTCTATAACAGTCACGAAGGGAAAACGAATAAACACATATCCGAAACAATGGCTGAAACGTTTTTTGAAGACTTACAGGCTGTAGTGGAATGGGAACAAAAATAGATGGTACATTTAATGCTGCTAAAACTAAGCTTCTTTCCCTTAATAATTCTAAGAAACCTTCCCAATCACCAATAGTTATTGCTAATGATACATTACCTGAAAGAACTTTGTTCAAACTCCTCGGCTTAACGTTTACAAGGAACATGAGTTGGAACTGATATATAGATAGTATTACCAAAGCTGCTGCGAGGAAGATGGGCTTTTCTCTGTTATGCTAGAAAGTAAGACCCGAAACTATCTCTTACCTAAGACCACTATTCGCCAATGTATGGAGTATTGCTATCATGTTTGGACTGGTGCATCTGGTACTAGTCTCTCACTTCTGGACAGGGTTCAAAATAGAACCGCTAACCTAATAGGTCCCGCACTGTCAGCTAGAATCCAGCCTTTGTCCCATCCACGAAATGTTGCATTCCTCTGTCTGTTTTACAAGAATTTAATATTAGATGCTCCGACGAACTACAAGCCCTTGTACCCCTTCGACATAAATACCCTGACAAATCTGACAAGCAGCAATATCCCACCCCTACACAGTAGAGAACTCTAGATGCCAGAAAACCTACTCTAATAGTTTTTTCCCAAGAATTGTTAGCCTTGGAATTCCCTTCCGGGTTCCTGCTTAAACGCCTGTACTGATCTGCAAAAGTTCAAGTATAATGTCTTACAGCTCAACTCCCTACATTTTATCCCTACAATTTATGTCGAAGATATTAACTACCCCCATCAAAGCTACACTGTGTATTGTTTGTCTTGAAAATGCAATAAAAATATCGGTATGTTCATACTTGATGTGTTAATTTGGAATTAATAGATTGGATATGATGTCATCAAAGATATTTGTAAGCGTTCGCTGCGTTTTGCTTATTTTTCTAACACAGTGTTCATGTTGGTTATCACGCTGTCACTTCTCTTAATATACAACCCGTGCCAGAATTATATGCAAATCGATATTTTTGTTCTAACTCTGATAGTTTTCAATGAAGATTCGTGAAACTTTGCACATTATAGAGCAACACCAACGCATGCTCAGATATGAAATCTTAAGCTGATCTGCGCAATAGCAAGCAAACGGCAGCCATTTTGGTGACTTGCAGTTTTTTTCAGCGTATCAACTTTATATGCAAGATGGGACGTAAAGGTGCTTTAAGTCAAGCTGAGAAGTCTAAAATTTTCAAAGGTTCCATAATAAGATTTCTACCATAGAAATTGCCAAAGAATTATGTGATTATCGTACAATCAAAAAATATTGTACTAACCGTCAACTGACAAAGGGAAAATTCGTAAGAAATCATATCTGTCGCGTCGAACAATGAGCAAGGTCAAGAGAGAAGTTCGCCGTAACCTTGCAAACAAGTTTTTTGTTAAAATGTGGCGTTCCTGATGTGCCCAAATCAACTCGTTGTCGTATCCTGAGGACAATTGCAAAATTTTGAAATTGAAGGATATCCACAAGAAAAAGAGGATCGAGTTGGCAAGAGATCACATAAAGATGAAGTTTCAAACTTTTTTGTTCACCGATGAGTATCGAGTGACCCTTGATTGACTGAGGGGAGGATGGTACCATAATGAGAGTCTACGTCCCCAAAGGAGCAGGCATCATCAAGGAGATGGTGGTGTGATGTTCTCGCCTGCAATCATTAGCGATGAGCTGGTAGGATCATTCAGAATCGCAGATAGATTGAATAACTCTAAATTGATTTCATTAAGGAACACTTGGAACCCTGGCATAAGAAGAAGAATTTGGCGTTTCGGAATGATAATGCACCGTCTCATTCTGCAAGGATAGCCACCGAATATTTGGAGAGAGTTTTTGCCAGACATCGGAAAATAATGCGATGACCACCCTGTTCTCCAGATTTAAATACCATCGAAAATTTGTGGAGCATCTTAAAACAAAATATTTACTCCGGAGGAAAGCAGTAAAATTCAAAGGATGACCCCTGGAATACTATTCTGACTGCTGCAAAATACATATCATCAGCTGAAATCGAAAGTTTGACATCTTCAATGGACCAAAAGCTTTTTACTCTTATCAATAAAAATGGCAATTATATAAGATATTGATTGTACTATGAAACCATATTGAAATTGTTTGTTCTTTATTATTGTTGTTCTCAATTTACAAATTCCTAGAATAATCAATGTTTCGATGATCTTTTAGCACTTTACCATATTTTAGCATTGGTTTGCATATAAAGTAAATGCGTTTGACTGTTCTCCGAACCTTTTATAGTTTGTTCTTTTATACGTTTGTGAGTGCTGGACAATCACCAACAGCACGCGAAGAGGCTAGAGGCACCTAGAACTTGTGTTTCTGAGAAGTATTTTGAAAGTAGAGTAAATGCTGTTGGATGTGGACCGATAAATTTGTCGCCCAAAATAAAACAACACTACAGCTTTATTTTTAAACTTTTATCGAAAAAAGCAATTCATGTAACTTGATTATGTAGTAGAGTTGATATCTATTTAATGACGCCGTATTCAGTCATAATCATCGGCTCGATACGTCTCCGGGGCAGGGAGCATGCGTTTTGCACAAGCGCCGGCAGGAACTTGGCGGATGGCGGCGATTAGCTGGCTTTGGTATTGTGGAAGATCATGTTAGTGATGTTCTCGAAGTATGACCAAACGAAGTAGTTCAGAGAGTTCAGGAGGGGGAAGAAGCGGTTCAGTGAGAGAAGGGTGCAAAGTCTTCAGAAGCTAAGCCTGGATAGCTTTGGACTTGTGGCCCGACGTCAGGTCCTGCTGCAACACCCATGATTTACCAGCAGCAACTTATCACACCAGGGGATCACAACAATATTCAGCACATCCAAGTACACTTTGGTATTGACTTTCAAGCCGACATTCAGAATGTGCGGTGGCATGAGGAGGCCCCCACTTGAAACCACACAAAATACCATAACTGTGGCCGGAAATTTGCTGTCTGTGCTCTTAAGCGTTGATCCGATTGGATTTGCATTTTGTGGGTTCTTTCAATGGTCCTGTCGTCATCACTTGAATCGGTAGACAGCATGTTGAACATTGCGTCGATTTCAGAGAAAGTTCCTATCGTTCTAAGATTTGTAAGGATATAGAATAACCCCAGGTGACAGGAAGTTTCTAGAACGATGCGGAAAACCTACTTTACAGAAGCATATATATATATATATATATATATATATATATATATATATATATATATACATATATATATATACATATATATATATATATATTAGTGATTTAATACACCAATGTGATTATCATTATAATCAGAATTCAAATTCAAATAAAATATTCAGTTTTAAACAAAAAATACAAAATAACAGAATAGTTTTGGACAAAAAAGAATACGTTTGTGAAAATCGGCATAAAATTTGCGATTCCGATACTGATTTTATCCGAATTTTTTTTCAATATTAACAATTCTCGAGTCCGATTAAACATTATAACATAATATATATATATATATATATATATATATATATATATATATATATGCACATATATATACATATATATATATATATATATATATATACATATAGTCACATTATTAAAAATACTGTGAATATACCATTATATATATAAATATATATATGCGTATTTTAATATATGCATATATATATATATATGTATATATATAGACGAAAAAAGAAGATACTCACAGCACAGTACCTTTCGATATGCAATTAATCCTGTAATAAGTTGAGAAATAATTTATTACCAAATTCTGAAACCAGTTAAGTGTTCCTTGGTTTAAATCATAGTGTATTAAAAAATATTGAATCCAACGTATTAGTGAATCAAAAAAAAATATCCGTGGAATTTCCATTGGTAACAACAAGCCGTCTAGACTTTATTGCAATTAATTCATGTACATTGAGAATCTTATTTCTGTTCAGTTTTACAACCTCTTTCACTCCCGCTTTCTTTCTTTCTTTTTCTCTTTTTCTCACTCTCCTTCTCTCTCTCTCTCTATATATATATATATTTACATCTACATACATACATACATGCACACACATACATACACACACACATATATATATACATATATATATATATATATATATATATATATATATATGCTAAAATATTCATATACAATTATAAAACGTTATTGATATTTTATTCGTTTTATCTACTTCAATAAAACGGTGTGAAAATGTCTTTTTTAAAGTCTCCTCTCTTAAAGATCAAAGTCTGTGTCATCCGAACGAAGATGGGGGGAGAGTAAGTTTAGGTCTACTGTTTAATTAAGCCAGCGTGTGTATCGGTCGATAAAAGAGGCGAGAAATCTAGTAGACACTCATTTAAACGTGTTCGTTAAAAGAGACAAACTTCGTTGCTATCTGTCCTTGCGCAAGATTCTTGGTCATCATAATTGACCAATAAGAAGTGTGAAGCCTTAACAACTGTATCAATATTTTACGGTAAGAAAATTATGACAGAGGAGCTCGTTTATTTATCAGGTAGTTAATGAGATCACGATCAAGCTAGATTAATGGCAGTACGCTTAATACGCAACGTTCTGCTATATTTTGCGTAGGATTTCGGTGTGATTAGAAGTATATCCAATTCAAATGTGTTTAATAGTGTACGTGAACAAAACTTACGACACATTGTCGCATGAACGAAGAGAACGCATTTAACTTAACTTTATAAAACATGAACACGTTTCTTTCTATAGGCCAACGATAAAATTGTCGCCCTATAAAAGATGACATGATTCGATTTCAGTTTAATGAAAACTGGTTTTCTTTTTTGCTGCAAACCATCTACTAGTTGGCGAGTTGTGTACATAGCCCAAGAATGAGAGGAGCCTTCTATAATGTCTGAAATTAACACACGAGCAAGATCGGTGATGCGCCGCTGTACAACTCATGCTTTCTACCGATCCAAGTTATAATAATAAGACAATTCACAATACCATCAAAATGGATGACGTGACCAGGGTAAGGAAAACAAAGTTTCCGGCAACGGTTATGGGCTTTGGCTTGGTTTCAAGTGAGAGCGACATCATACCACCTCACATCTTCGAAGTCGGTTTGAAAATAAACATCAAAGTATACCGATATGTGCTGTAGATTGTGGTGATTCCCTGATGCAATCATGTGACCGCAGGAAGACCTTGGATGTGGCAGCATGGCTCGGCGCCGGCTCACAAGAAGGAGTGCTACGACTTTGTACTCTTCTCTCACTGGTCGTCCTCCTCCCCCGACCTGGACCCGCTGAACTACGTCGTTTGGTCATACGCCGAGAACATCACCAACATGATCTCCCACAACACCAAAGCCACCCTCACCGCCGCCATCCCGCCGGCGCTTGTGAAAAGAGCATGTTTCCAGTTACAAACCTGTATCGAGACAGTAATTAAGGCTGAAGGCGGCTACATTGAATATATGTCAGTGCTATTACATAATCAAGTTAGCTGGATTTATTCTTTTAATAAAAGTTTTAAAATAAAGCCGTACGGTTATCTTCTTTAGAGAGACAACATTATTGTTCCACCCTGTAAATATATTTTATTGATCTGTTTAATAATTTATTTGTATCAAAGTTAAGATACATTGTCGTACCGACAGAGAAAGCGCATATAACCCAACTGTATAAAACATGTACAAGTTTCTTTATTCCGCGACATAAAAGTTCTTTCTCGGTATTTACCTTTATGCTAGGGAGTTTGTAAATGATATTCTTGGCGCAATTAAACATTAGTTCATAAGAAATGAGTCCCAGATCGTAATACCTAACAAGGTTGTCGAGTTGGATGATTTGCTACGGTGCAGTTCTCTTAGCATAGGCGTTTTCCGCTTAAAAATATAAATAAAAATTATTTAAAGAAAATCTAAATTAGCATGCTTGAAGATTTGTTAATGTGCATATAAAAGTAATTTAGGTTTATAAAAGGCAGAATAATGCAGAGATATAAACTGATAGACTGAAGCAACTTACAATATCATATTATGGAACCAGCTATGTAGTTTCACTTTGTTGAATTTTTTTTCTACGTAGGCGTCACCACTTATCAAGGTCGATGAGCCACTCAAGGATAAGGGTTAAAGAGTGTACAGCAGTCAAAAGGAGAATATAGTAATCATTAGTAATGGAAGTTCGGTAAATTTGTTAACTTATATGGAACCGCTCATCAGAAACTTGTTCACGTTAGACTTGAAGACAACCATATTGTAGACAGCTGGAAAGCAGGAAAACGGAAGACAATTCCACAGGCGTGCAGTTCCACTAAAGAAGCTTTGTGCATTGAATCTACGTTTAGGTTTAGGCACAGATAAAGAGTGTGGGGAATTATTGATAGTGTTTTCAACTAGACGGGTGTTTATATATATAGGTAAGTAATTTATGACGGACTGTCTTTAAAAATCTACCAAAATCAGGTAATAATCCAATCAATACGAAATTTTCAGAGATTATTAAGAGAAGCATAAACTTTATAACAGTATACTTATTTATCATAAACGATATATATATATATATATATATATATATATATATATATATATATATATATATCGCTTACAACCCCCCTTGTTTTGAGGGAGTTCCAAATATGCTTAAAATAATCATCTGAAACTGAACAAAACATATTGTGTTTTTGTAAAGGCAGAATTATAGATTAAACAAGACAAAAAAAAATAGTTTGCATACCTTATTTTGACGTCTGAATATCAGATTGTGTTTAATTATTCCGCTTTTGAGTTTTGAAGTGTGAAATTTGGTGAATATGTTAAGTAAAATAATTAATTTAAGTTCAGCAAAACAAACATTTTTTTTAAATATTTATACGAAGAAAGCCATTTTAAAATCTTTGATGAATAAATTAACAATTTTTTTAGCGATCCGAATAATGCATGACGATTATTAAACAGGGAATGCTTTGAAGAATCGATACAAAAAAATCGATAAATATTCTGCCCTTTGTGTTAAAAATATCATTATTTTTTCGATCCCGTTTGTCGCCTCTCGACTACGGTGGACCAAACGCGCTGAAATATTTTTTTTTATTCTGCTTTAAATGCCCTCCCATTTTGGGGAGGCTGAACCCCACTGATATACACATTAAAAACCAAACTCATACAAATGGTCACCCATTTGGTACTGGCCAGCCTCAACGTTAATAATACATTGAAATTTTCGTCACTGAAAAATAAGTTTTTTTTGGCCTGTTTGCTCTTCCGTAATTTGCTTTTTATCAAGTAAAAATGTGAACATTGTATCAAATCGACGCGAAGTAACTGGTTACCTATATTAATAAGAGGAATTATTTGAAATCCAGGTACTCATATTATAATATTTTTGTATACTCTCATAGAAAATCACCCTAAATCTTAGTTAGATAAGAAATAAACAAATTAATTCTTACAAAAACCTTCATTTTTTAAAAACTATTTGTGTGCGTTTTTGTGCAAGACAAACAATGTCAATTGTTTACTTTATATATATATATATATATATATATATATATATATATATATGTGTATATATATATATATATACTATTTTTATTTATATCGACACATATTACATAATCGTACACCGAATATATATATATATATGTATACTAAATAAATAAAATGAATTAGAATATTTCATGATAAAACTTTTACGTTTGTTTAGCAGAAGTATTTTTCTAATGGTATATTTAGATATACTAATCATTAACAAAATCATTTGAAACATTAAAGAATATTGCATTTAAGGTAAAATATATTTAATAATCGATGTTTTTTCTTAAACTCAGCTAATTTTATTACATAAAAGATAATTAAAAAGAGAGGGGAACAATGTCTATACAGTATAATCTTATGTGGGTGACCGTATTCCGTCCAGTATTTCGCTGTAAGACCTCTTTATCAAATAGGGATTGATTATAATCGTAGATTTATTATAACACGAGTTTCTGAAGATTTGAAAATATTACCATTTGATGAAGAGGTGTTACATAAAATATATTATGAAAGACATAGTAAAATAATATTTCCTTAAAAATAACTGTTTTTGTTACTTCTAAACATTAGTATACATTCCTAGAATTTGAATTTTGTGTAGTCGGTGAGACTTAGTAAAATGAAGTTTACTAAAGATGTTCCCAGAAAACAGAATAATTTCACTTCTTTGATTGTTACAAAGTACAATGGCCATTTACATACATACTAGCGTTCCCCGGTCGTAAACTACGCATAAATATTATATTTTAATTCATACAAAAACCGAGACATGTGCATATATATATATATATATATATATATATATATATATATATATATATATATATATATATATATATATATATATATATATATATGTATGTATGTATATACATATATATATATATATAACTCTTTCAATTTTCTGTCTACAGACTCGAAATTTGACATTGAGATTTTTTTTTTTTTTTTACACTGTGATTACCACTTATCAAGGCCCGGAAGCCACTCAGGGATAAGGGTTATTGTAAGTACATCACGTTAGTGAGGAGATTTTATGAAGTGTTTAATTAGGGGGACGGCTCATTAGGAATTTGTTAAAATTAGACTTGAAGACATCTAAGTTGTAGTCCGGAGGGAAGCAGGCAGACGGAACAGAGTTCCACAGGCGTGCAGTTCTAAGAAAGAAGCTTTGCTCATGAAATCCGCGTTTTGATTTAGGCACAGATATAGAGTGGGGGAAATTTTTCACAGTGGATTCAGCTAGACGGGTGTTTTTCGTGAAAGATTGGCGAGGGGGGACCAGGGATTGGAGTTCAGACGAGCACCTGCCATGAAAATAACGATAAAACAAGGATAGGCTCGCAACGTCTCTTCTGTGGGAGAGGGGTTGCAGGGTAGAGAAAAGGGCATCCCCCACTAAGCCACGAAGTCTATTTTGTACTCTGTCAAGGCAGGATAGGCTGTTTTTGGCAGCTCCTGCCCAGATATGGCAACAGTATTCCATCCTTGCCCGTACTTGGCTTTTATATAGATAGAGAATTGCATCAGTAGTGAGATATCTTCTGGAGCGGTAGAAGGATCCCACCATCTTTCCTGCGACCTTGGCAACAGACTTGATGTACGTGTTCCATTTCAGATCAGGAGTAAAGGTCAAACCCAGAAGCTTGTCAAAACACGGGGCCTCACCCAGACGAGAGCCATCCATCACAATTGATGCCAGCTGGGGATCAGAGCGTTGATGATGTAAGGATAGGAGTTTGGTTTTGGATGCATTAAAGGTAACTAGCCACATCTTCCCCCACTGAACCACGCGCTCGAGATCAGAGGAGAGAGAATCCGAGAGAACTTCGTCATTTACAGCCGTTGATGTGTTGCCATAGATGGTCGTGTCATCAGCATAGATGTCAACGAATGATTTAAGTATGTGTTTAGGGAGGTCATTGATGTAGATCAGGAAGAGAGTTGGGCCCAGGATTGACCCCTGAGGGACTCCAGCATTTATATTGCAGGCCTCCGATTTTTGTCCATCTACCACTACTCTTATGAGCCTATCAGAGAGAAATGATTTAATGATTGAGAAAACATTTCCAGTTATACCGTAGCTTGAAATCTTGTGAAGTAGACCCTTATGCCATACTTTGTCAAAGGCCTTTGATATGTCGAGATCAATTGCCCTAGAAAGGAAGCCTTTGTCAAGAGATTCACTAATCCTGTGGGATATAACCGTCAGCACATCTGCGGTAGATCGTGCAGAGCGGAAACCATATTGTGTGTCACTAAGAAGGTTATTCCTGCTGAGGTGGTTTACTATTTCTCTATTTAATATTGATTCCAGTAACTTACTCAGGAATCAAAATCAAATCAAAATTGAGATGTGGAAAAAAGTTTTTACTTGGGTTTCAGCAAAAAATGTTGCTTTTAAGGGGTCAAAGTTTAACGATTTTACCTTTGAGAACTCTACCAAACTCCTTCGCTAATTTTAAGTCTTAATACTTGAAATTTTAGATATAGGTTCCTTGCACATGAATCTAACTTTATAATTTGATTTGATCCCAAAAAAATAAATGTTAAGGGGTTAAAATTGGGGTCAAGTTTAAAAGTTTATTTAATAACTATTATATATAATATATATATATATATATATATATATATATATATATATATATATATATATATATATATATATATATATATATATATATGGAGGGTAGCTGTATAAGAATGCGTACGAACATTATTGTAATTGCGTTTTTCCTCTTCTCTTTATTCTCACACGCATTCGATATTCCCCGAGGTCTGAACACAATACACACGCAGCCTAATCATCGATATTACACATATGCCTCATTCTGATGCATATTCACAACACATGGACTAATTGGAAATAATTACCGGCACGTACAGACCAGTTTTCGCACTCGTGTACACATTGCGATTATTGTGTGAATTTACATTCTAATTACAGCGCTATTCCTACACGTACAGTGAACAACGTATAGAACGCTAGAGAGAGGAGGGGTGGGCGGAGAAAGATCAATCGCAGACACGAAGAAAGAAAAGAGAAAGAGGTAGTAAGCAAATTAAATCAGGTGATTAAGAAAAAGGAACAGCGAGTCGTAGTAAGATATTGAGATAGAGTAAGAAAATTTACTAAAAAGCCACAGAAGGACAGTATAGGAGACATACAAGTGAGAGAGAGGGAGAGGGGGAGGTAGAGAGATAGAGAGGGCTCGCGAGAGAGAGGGGGGAGAAAGTAACTAATATAAATGTATTCAGTGCATATGAAAAACAGAAGATATTCTTGTGAAGAAAGGGAAGGGACCCATAAGAGAGAGAGAGAGAGAGAGAGAGAGACAGAATAAATCAGTGTAAAGAACATGACTAGACACAGAGGGTGAGAGATAGTTATCAAAGAAGGATGCAGGTTTGAGGTAAAGCATGTTAAGCACGCTATATTGAATCATGCTCTACGGAAGCAGGATGCGCCTGCAGTTGCTGCTGACTATCTACACAAACTGAAATGCACAATCTATGACAGATTTCCTCTTGTCTAAAGATGCGTTTGTGAACAATATGAAGTCACTCAGCGTCAGACAAGACCAATAATTTTATAAGAATTTGCTACTACCTAGAGCATATAAATATTGTAATATCTTTACATTGTCCTTACATGTTTTCGAAAGTCCAGAGGTTCTAGAATAAACACATTGTTGAACACATCCGGGCGTTCACAGAACACTTCCGGGCATTTACAGAGCACATCCGGGCGCTCACTTATTCATAAGTCACCAATTGGTGCGCACTTGTATGACAATAAAGCGTGTAGTGAAGCGTATTCGAATGGCTGTTTTCACATTGTACACAAGGTCCGTTCCAAACAACATCTCAATATTTTGGAGGCCGTAACTCTACTAATGCGCAAACCATCGCTCTGTAGGCAAAAGGAGCTGTCGCATAAATTAGACCTGTTTAAAGAACTCTGATTTACCAGAAAAAAAAAAAGAAAATGCCTACATTGCGTCATTATTTCTTGTTTCTGCACTTATTTACAGGCAAGTTAACGTTTTGTTTTAAATTTTTGTCCCAGGTTCTGAAATATGGAAGATAAATCACGGGTTATTTATTCATTTAATTCGTCCCGTGTAGTTTTATAATTTCGCCCCCATTTTTCAATTGTGTAAATTTGTAAATTAGTTTGTTTTAATCGCCGCGCTACGTAATCTCTTGACAAGGGTTGGACGAAAGGTACCGCGAGGTTTTATTTTTATTTTAGTCGAATAGTCTTCTGACTATATTTACTGTCTATTGTTTCTCCCCGCATTGACCTCTCTCCAAATTCTAATGACTCCACTTATCCTTTTTAAAACGTTAATAAAATGTTATACCACAAAAACCTTTTTAAACACACACACACACATACACACACACACACACATATATATATATATATATATATATATATATATATATATATATGTTTATGTATATATATATATAGATAGATAGATAGAGATATATGCGTACATACATACATATATATGCATATATGAATATACATATGTATATATACATAAATATATATATATACATATGTATATATATACACACACACACACACACACACATATATATATATATATATATATATATATATATATATATATATATATATATATATATGCATGTATATAGACAGATATACGTCGAGAAGTTTGGTAGAATCTGCAAAGGTCAACTTTCAACTTTGATATTTTGGTAGGAAAATTTGCAGTTAAAATGTTTGCTGCATGTGTGAGCATCCATTGTGTATGAATTTTAAATGTTTAGACCCAAAATTGGCTGAGTAGTTTGCTAGACACCGCAAAGGTCAAATCTTTTGAACTTTGACCTCTTGGCAACAAGAAATTTCGACCCAACCCGATTAAAATGCTTGCCTTATCTCTGAATATCCTTTATGTAAAATTTCAAATGTTTCGACCAGAAATTAGCTGAGTAATTTCATATAGACCGCAGAGGTCATTTTTTAAACTTTAGCTCCAATTTTGACCCCTTTATATTTATTTCCTTTTTCCTCAAATCAAATTAAAAATAAGTAACTTACATTTAAAATATCAAGTGTTTTTATACACAAAATTGGCAAAGAAGTTTGGTAGAGTTTTCAAATCGCTGAACTTTGTACGCCTTGACAGCCAAATGTTTAGCCGAAACCTGATTAATAAGTTTTCCCAAATCTTAATATCCCTTATGTCAAATCTCCAGTCTGTAGACTTAAAATTGACTGAGTTATTTAGTAGAAAAATGTACACACACACACACACACACATTTTCACTTTTGTATATATATATATTTATATATATATATATATATATATATATATATATATATATATATATATATATTGATTAATGTAAAAGGAAAAGAGGAAGTTCAATTCCAAAAAGGAGACTTATCCGGATATTGGAAATGCCCTGGCATAAAGAGTCCCTTCTATCCCCCAAATTTTACCTGTATTCCATTGTTAAATAAATGATCCATTCTGTATCTATCAATATATAGTTTTGTGTCTTCATTTCATACTCTTGTTGTCCTATTGTGTGTATATATATATATATATATATATATATATATATATATATATATATATATATATATATCCTATTTAATAGTGATCAATAGTAAAATTTTCGATGCAGATTACACATAAAATCCAAAACACAAGTGCTGCTATGATCAAAGTCGAAGACCCTCCCAACAATATGTAAATATAAAAACAAAATAAATAAAAGATTTACACGAATAGAAATTTAAAACACATGTTCTAACTTGTAACTGGAAAATACACGCACAAATCATATCCATTTCATTTTCTTACTTCTTTTTCGGCGTTTCCTATCTTCTTAGTTTCGATCGAATAAAATTATTTTGTATACAAAGAATTTAATATTTTTGAGTTTGGTCTGAAGTTAACAATACGGACTAATGAAACAAAGTCTGTGCAAAGAGATAGTGCAGAAACATGTATGCAAATATGTAGACAAAAATTATTGTATAAATAAACCTACCATACATATGAATATATTTATATGTATCTGTCTATTTCTGTCTTTCGGTCATCTCTCTCTGTCTCTCTGTTTGTCTCTCTGTATGTCTGCCTTTCTCTCTCTCTCTCTCTCTCTCTCTCTATATATATATATATATATATATATATATATATAAGTAGGGGTATTATCGGGGACATAAGTTGCAGGGGTATTACAAAGGGATATGAGCAGCAAGATGTTTGTTCCCATTACATTTGAACTTCTGCATGTCAGCACAGTTTGGAAAGCAGAATCTCGGAAAAGGAGTTCCAATTCTTGCAGTTCTGAGGAAGAAATATTGGAGTAGAAAGCTTTCTCACACCTAGGGATCTCTACTGTGAAGGGGTGGGTTTTAGCTACTTGTCGAGTTTGTCGGGGTACTCACGTCGAGAGGGTAGAAGTGCCTGTAGTTCGTGAGAGCATTCATCATTAAAGTACTTGTAGAACAGGCTAAGGGATTCAACCTTTCGTCGATGGGACAGAGGCTGAAGCTTAAATGACAGCTAAGGACCTATCAGGTTGACGACTCTCTGTTGAACCCTGTCAAGTAGTGATCGACAAGTAGCAGATTCACAAGCCCAAATGTGACAACAGTACTCCATACACGGGTGCTGGCACGCTAGAGAGAGAGAGAGAGAGAGAGAGAGAGAGAGAGAGCAGCTTCTTCGCAGCAGCCTTGGCAATGCTCTCAATGTATCTATTCCAGATCATGTTCCCTGTAAACGTTAGGCCGAGGAGTTTAAAGGAAGTACTTTCGGGTAATGTGTTCTTGGCCATTGCTATTGGTGGTAGCGAAGGTTTCTTGTAGTTATTGAAGGAAACAAGCTTAGTCTTGGCAGCATTGTATGTGACCATTCAATTTTGACCCCATTCCACTGCAGATTGGAGGTAATCCTCTAGTGTTTCTGCCATTTCCTTAGATATGTGTTTATTTGTTTTCCCCTCATATCTGTTATAGAGAGTGGTGCCATCAGCAAATATACCCATCTCAGAAACAATTTGATCTGGGAGGTCATTTATGAATATAAGGGAAATAAATGTCTGAGGATGTAGCCCTGAGGTACTTCCGCATTTATATCATATTGTTTAGATGTACGACCGTCGAGGGCAACCTGGATTTGTCTCTTACTTAAGAAGATTGGTTGGTTGTTGGTTGCTTTTTTTTACGGCATATCAACCTTTTTCAGGTTATTTAATGCCGAATCCAAAGATTTTGAGGAATAATTTTTTAATAGAATATATTTGTTGTTTTCAAGTCGGTTTCTATTCTAACAGGTACTACCACTCCGGGTCAGAATGAACCTGGGAGCAAAGGCTCCACACTCCCCAAAGCCCGCAGGCGTGGGCCTCACCACTTAAGAAGGATTTAATTACATTATATATTCTTCCAGTGATACCATATGATCTCATTGTTTTAGAAGACCATTGTGGCATATCCTGTCAACAGCCTTAAGATATATTGCGGGCTACCGCTCTACCCTCCCCTATTTTGTCCAGTGAACGGTATATATGTTCAGAGATTACAGTTAGGATATCTGCTGTGGAACGGGCTTGCTTAAATCCATATTGATTGTCGGTCAGGAGTTTAGAAGCTGTAAGGTTATGGACTAGAGCTTGATTAATTAAAGGCTCAAATATTTTGGCGATAAACGGGAGAAGGCTGATGGGGCGATAATTTAGTGGGTCAGTTCTTTCGCCAGAATTCTTAAAAACTGGTACCACTGAAGCGGTTTTCCAGCAGTCAGATAAGCAAAATTCGTTAAAGCATTTGTTGTAATGTGTTGGAGAGAACTGGAGCAGCCTCAGGGGAGCATTTTTTTAATAGCACAGCAGGGATGAAGTCGGGTCTACATGCTTTGGAGGCTTCTTGGTTTTTTATGATATCATTGGTAACAGTTTTTAAGAATTCTGGCGAAAGAACTGACCAATTTTTTTTTCGCTCCATCTGGCATGCTTTGAATCGAACTGTCACATCCACTATTCGAATTTTTCTCGAAATAGAATGGATATCACAGACAAGTAAGACATTTATACCTAATACAACTGAATAAATATATGCATATATAGACATATATGTATATGCTTATTAATTTGTAAATCACCACTCTTCTTTCATCAACAGCGACTATATCGCATTCCTCGCATTGTGATAGCCTTCTTAATCTCTACTATATATATATATATATATACATATATATATGTATATATATATATATATATATTAGGAGGTGTAAAGAACAAAAACAAATGATATATATATATATATATATATATATATATATATATATATATATATATATACCACCCTTTTTTGCTATTTAGAAGTTCCAAATCTTATGTTTGGGACTTTATTTTCAGTCATAAAGTGTTTTAATCAGAATTTGTTTTCCTAGTTTTGCATATGAATTACAGAATATCTTATATTTCCCCAAAACTTCTGGCCTTGATGGAGGGGAAGACTAAAACTTGCTGCTATGCTTTAAAATGATCTTAAATAAATGTAAGGAGAGACTTGATTCCAAATATTTCTCATATGTTATAGCCCCCCCCTCTTTGGTTTTCATACATAAAATAAATTTCACAGTGTGTAAAGCGTATTTGATACTGGGGATATTCATAATCGTACCTGACTTCCAAAAGAGGGAGGAAATATCATATGAGAAATATTTGGAATCAAGTCTCCCCTTGCTGCTATTTTAAATCATTTGAAACCATAACAGCAAGTTTTGCCCTCCATCAAAACCAGAGTTTTGGAGAAATATCAGATATTTTGTAATTCATATGCAAAACTACGAAAACAAAGATTGATTAAAACATTTAATGGCCGTAAAAAAGTGCAAAAAGTAGACTTCGAAAGGATTTTACCTAATATTTTGCAAAATTTGCGCAAAGGTTAATTTATATTTCTGGCAGTGTTCTTAGATATGTTTTGTACGGAAGTTCATCCGATAAGTATCGAAAATGGAAAACATCATAACTTGAAAATAGTCTTTCTTTTCTTATAGATAAAAACTTCTTTTTTTTCAGGGGAATATTTTACGTTACGCCTGTGTAAGCTTGGCCGGTTCAACGTGACACATTCCCCTGTAAAAATTCATATATTTTATCTTTAAGAGAAGAAAGTCTATTTATAAATTGGAGTACACACACACACACACACATATATATACATATGTGTGTGTATGTGTGTGTGTGTGTGTGTGTGTGTGTGTACAGAGAATAATCGACGTGCTAGATATATAGAGAGAGTGATTTGGTACACAAAAAAGAGAATCAAATACGTTTCTTTAGCAAACACACACACATGCGATAGATCGACACGTGCACTATCTGTCAATTACAACCTGCTATTTAACCACACTCACACATGTATAATACACACACACACATACACACACACACACACACACACACATATATATATATATATATATATATATATATATATATATAGGGAGAGAGAGAGAGCGAGGGAGATAGAGAGAGAGAAAGAGAGAGAGAGAACCGTCCCTTTCTGTACCGAAGTGGGCACACACGCGGCAATTACCTTAACTCCAGCGCGATTGTTACCTCTTTTAAGAGGAAGTCTGCATGTGTCTGTCATTTCAGCACAGAACCTCCCACGTGATTACAGCATCGAACCATTCCCATTGAAACACGCGACAAAAGAAGAGAATTGACACAATCGAACGTCCTTTTCTTCTTCGATGAGAGAAAAAAAAACTCTTCCCTCTATAGCGGTGAAAAGGTAGAGAAAGCCTCGTTTTTTGCTGCAAGCCGACTACCCACTTTACGCCGGCCTCACGTGTCTTGTAATCGCTCTAAAACAAAGGACGCCATACCAACGGTACTTTCAATTACTTTCATACAGAGATTAAAAAGAAAGGAAAAGGTATTATTTGATCCACAAGCTTTATACTAAACGTAAAAGAAGCACCATTTTTTTCTCTTTTGAATTTTTTTTTTTTTTTTTAGAGTTTTATGTGAATAAAAGATACGATAGTAGAACAATCTGGGACAAAACAAGAAACTACATCTATTCTCAACGTTAAATAGACAATTGATTGCATACTACGTAAAAGCTACTCACACAATAAACCAGTAGATCACTAAACATTTAAGCTAAATAAAATTTTAAGCGGTATAATGTAAACTAAATTACCGCTTCTTAATTAAAGGTTACCAAAATATACTTGAGTAGCAGATTGTCCCGACATTGCCCAGGTGTAAATAAACGTTTATATTTTGTTTTAATTTGTACATACACTTACAGACAACCAAACGTTGACCGATCACACAATACCTTTAAATATAATATTGTAATTTATTTACGTTTTGTCTTTGTTATTACTGATTATCATATTGTACCCAATATTTAGTAGTTATTTTAAAAAATTCTATAAAATTTATATACATTTTGGAAGCTATCAGCTAGAATTGAAACCAAATCATATAGCTTTCAAGTTTTATTAGTTCATATCCTTACGTGTGCTAAGTCCTTACGTATTCAAAAATTTAAATGTATATTTGCGCATGCGTAGAAAAAGACTCGTTTATTCGACTTTCGCCTGCCAGGTTCCGTTTCTTTTTCAATTTTGCTTCACATCGCATCTATTTTTACCGGCTAAAAACCAAATCAAATTGCTCCCAAAGCTTCGAGTCTCTATATATCAAGTTTCAAGTCTGTAGACCAAAGATTAGCAAAGTAGTTTGTTATAGTCCGTTTCTCACAGAGACAGACAAAGTCACTAATATCTATATATCTATAAAAGTAAGAATGTGTGTGCTTAATTACAATTCTCAACTTATATACTCTAGGAATATTTTATCTACCGACTGGAATTTTAGTATATAGCGTATTCAGATGTGCGGAAAACATTTTAATCGGTTTTCGTTCGGAAAAAAAGGCTGCTAAGTGGTCATTTTTTTTAATAGCTGCGTAGATGTAAGTAGCCTTTATCTGTTTGTGAACTGTTTCACGAACACGCATGAGTGTATCATTCACATGACAGATTACTTATGTTAAGAATAAGTATGTTTGAAAACACTTTTTAAATATCGAGTCAAGCTGGCTTAATAATTATCATACTTGACTCACTGTCTTTTGTTTTGGTTTCGATCTTAGCTCGGATATTTTTTTTTTTACTTACAAGAAATGAACTGTTTAGAAAAACATAATACTCGCATGTACATGCATTGGTTTCTTTGTTTTTTTTACTTCAATTTTTAAATGAATTTGACGTGACGTTTACTACCTACGGTATTTCTGTTCACAATAAATAGGAATCCTGCATTAATTAAAATAATATATTTATGCGTATTTAACGACAGGGTTACACACACACACACACACACACATATATATATATATAAGTCATTTGTGTGTGTGTGTGTGTGTGTGTGTGTGTGTGTGTGTGTGTTTCATAGGTTCCGAAACGGCTGGGCCTATATTTTTCAAATTTCACACAAAGTTAATTTACATTTCCGGCAGTGTTCTTAGATATGTTTTGTTGCGAAATTCATCCGATAAGTATCGAAAAACGAAAACATTCACTCTTTAAAAAAAAGTCTTTCTTCTCTTACAGATGAAAAATAATTTTTACAGGGGAATATTTTACGTTACATCGGTGTAACCTTAGCCGGTGCAACGTGACATATTCCCCTGTAAACATTTTTTTTTATCTATGAGATAAGAAAGACTATTTTTAAGACTGCCAAGCCCAAATATCAGCTGACGTGATATTGTAAACAAACACAGACGGAATTTGACGAACGACGTTATCATTATTATTATTATTTTTCTTAAATTTGTGAATTAGTTTACCGGGCAATTTATTCTCTCGTAATATATAATATTCAATAGAGGATTTATTCTACAATAATACAAACGGCATCCGCATAAATTAAAATTTGTTTAAGCGTATTAAACAGTCGTGCAACGCCGGGGGTCCAGCCAGCATATATATATATATATATATATATATATATATATATATATATATATATATATATATATATATGTCATCCACATACAGTACTGTTTCGTTGTATCACACCTCATCAGTAGTGCTAGACATACACCTTTCCCCAACCGTTGATCGAACCTACAACCATCGCGTTGACAGCTCTAACCATCGGGCCATGAATCAGTGCTGAAAATATTTCTGCTCGAGTGTGTATTAAATCCAAACCCGCCCGTCCCAGACAGTGCTCGAAGAATCATTTGTTTACAAACAAATAAATAGTGTGCTTCGCTTAATCGCTTCCTTTCTTCACAAAAATAGCCGAGAAAAGGAAAGAAATCACAAAAAGTATTTGGGAAATTTACAAACGTAAAGTATACTAGTTAGAGATATTTTTTAAATTTACACATAAATTCAAACAGTCAATTTGAAATATTCTGAAATTATGACAATATTTATTACTTGTAGATGTGCAAATGTATATATTTACTAGCATCACCACATATCAAGGCCAAGAGGACACTCGAGGATAAGGGTTAAAGAGTGTACAGTATTAATTGGACAATATATTAACCGATAGTAATGGAGATTCGGTAAATATGGAACGGGTCATGAAAAACTTGTTTACATTAGACTTGAAGACAACCATATTGTAGTCAACTGGAAAGCAGAAAAACGGAAGACAAGCCCATAGGCGTGCAGTTCTAAGAAAGAAGCTTTGCTCATGGAATCTACGTTTAGGTTTAGGCACAGATAAAGAGTGGGGAAAATTAGTGAGAGTTTTTTTTTCTGTTAGACGGGTGTTCCTTGTGAATGTTTGGTGAAGGGGGACCATAGAATGGAGCTCAACCGAGCATTTGCCATGAAAATTACGATAAAGCAGAGACAAACTCTCTTCTGTGAGAAAGAGGTTGCAGGCAAGAGAAAAGGACATCCCCCACAAGTTTATTTTGAACTCTATGAAGGTAGGACAAGTCCTTTCTAGCAGCTCCTGCTCAGATGTGGCAACTGTACTCAATCCTTGGGCATACCTGGTTTTTATATAGATAGAGAATTGCATCAGCAGTGAGATATACACTGGATCGATAGAAAGATCCCACCATTTTTCCAACGGCCTTGGCAACGGATTTTATGTATGTGTTCCATTTAAGATCAGGAGTAAAGGTCAAGCCCAGATGCTTGTCAAAGCATGAGGCATCCCCAAGAGGAGAGCCATTCATTTTAATTGATGCCAGATCAGAGCGTTCATGATGTAAAGATAAAAGCTTGGTTTTAGATGCATTAAAAGTAACAAGCCGCCTCTTTCCCCATTGTACCACTTGCTCAAGATCAGAGAGAACTTGGTCGTTTACGGTCTTAGATGTGCTACCATACATAGTAGTGTTATCAGTATAGATGTCTACGAATGATGTAAGGATGTGATTTGGAAGATCATTAATATAGATCAGGAAGAGAGTTGGGCCCAGGAGTTACTCCTGAGGGACTCCAGCATTAATACTGTGAGCTTCTGATTTCTGCCCATCAACCACTACTCTTATGACCCTATCAGAGAAGAATGATTTAATAATTCAGAAGACATTTCCAGCTATACCGTAGCTAGAGATCTTGTTTAGTAAAGTTTAGATAGACCATTTAAATTCGTGTAAATTGTGTACTTATTATTACAGAGACAATTCTCTATTAGTTACCAGTATGACGTTTTTTTTCAAACGGTTCACACCTTGAAAGTAATAAAAGTACTCGAGCTGAGATCGAAACCAAAACCCAAAGACATTGAGTCAGGTACGACACCCTTTAGGTCAGCTTGTCACGTCTTTAAAGAGGTGTTTCCGACCTAACATAAATAAGTGCTTTGAAACCTAACACAAAACTTAACATAATAAAGCTCTCATGTGAACGATTTGCGTATGCGTAGTCGTAAAACAGTTTACAAACAAAGACAAATTCGATGACTCCGAATACCAATTCTTCAATTTTTACCCTGTAGTTGCACTTTCTTTCCGTTTGAAAATCGATTAAAAGTGTTCTGCATGTCTGAATACCCTATATACCAAAGTTCAAATTTGTGGATAAAAAATTCATTGAGTATATAGGTTAAGAATAGTCCTCTTTCTCTGTTGCTCACACATTCAATCTCACTTTTCTGGATATACTAGCAAACCGCCTGGCATTGTCTGGTTGTAAAATACGTATAAATATGTTAATTCATACAGAAACTGAGATGCATGCGAGTTTTATCTCTAAACATTTCACTTCTGGTAAGCAAAAAACGAAAAAATACTCGGGTTGAGATCGAAAACAAAAGCTAAATACAGTGAGTCAAGTACGATAACCATTTTACCAGCTTAACATGAGCCTTACAAAGTGAGTTTAAACCTACTTATTCTTAACATAAAGAAGCTGCCATGTTCCCCGGCCGCGCATGCGCATTCGTAAAACAGTTGACTAACAGAGAAATATCCGATCACCCCACATACAAATTTTTCAATTTTTACTTCTTAGCTTAACTTTTTTCCTGATAAAAACGGATTAAAAAGTTTTCCTCGTGTCTGATTACCTTATATTTAAAATTTCACTCTTGCAGATAAAAATTCGCTGAGTATGTAGGTAGAGAAGTGTCCTCATACACACATTCTTACTTTTATAGATATATAGATTTCGAAAACAAGCACATTCTTTAAGTAATTGAAATTAAATTGATCGTTTTTATAAAATGTATTGTTTTTGGTTTTGTTTTTGAAAAATGTGCGTTTTTTTTTTTTTTTTTTTTTTTTTTTTTTTTTTACTCAGTGTTTTCCACATAAATTAAGATTTCTAAATAATTTTGAACAGTCACTAGTGGGAAAATGCGTGGATTTCTTTTGCTTTTCTTTTTATCTTTTGGAATTGAGTTTACCAAAATATATTTTAGAAGCAGATAAATACACGGTCTGATTTTGTTTATCACAGACCAATTAGGAATAATGATTAGGGTGTTCGCTAATAGTTCGAAATATCGTAGGTCAATATTCGGGTGAGTTATATCAAAATTAAAACTGGTGCTACTGGATCAGGCTATCTGAAGATATTGACTTCCTGGGACGAAATGCATCTATCATTGGTGCTTTTTTTTCTACTTGCGTTTGCAAAATTAAATTATGTTCTGCAAAACCAAAAACAAAAACAACAAACTGTCTTTCCTTCCCTTTGCTTCTTCCTATTTCCCCGTTCTCTTTTTATCTTCCCCCACTATCTGACTTAAAATGTACCAAACATTAATACTGTATCCCTTTCCCCTTTCCCATTGCAAAACTCATTCATGTTCTGCATAGCAGGGAACAAAAACGATAAAAAACACTATAAAACAACCAAACCAAACACTACAAACTAGCGATTGAATATAGAAAGGGATTGAAGAATGAAAACCTTCTACAAAATAACTGGATGTAACACGAAAACTGTTTCCATAATAACTGGATCCGGCATTAAATAATCCGACAAGGGTTGATGTGCTGTTAAACAAACAAACCAAACCAAACACTACAAATAAATATTTGAAGTTATAAAATACTTGAAGCGTAAAAACCGTTTCCAAAATAACTGGATTCGGCATAAAATAAGCTGAAAAGGGTCGATATGCCGTAAAACAACCAAACTAACCAATCAAAATCTAAAACAAGGGTACTTGCTGCTAATTTCTAATGACTCAGCATTATAAAGGTAAGTGGAATAAAAGATGACACCTTTCCCTACATCTTCGTGCAACAGTCAAAGAAGAAAGTGACAACGAGTCGCCATCGACTAAGGCCAAACAAGTATTTAATATTTAATCATATTTACTTTTTTATTCCAGAAATCATATAACAAATTTAATTCCACAAATTAATCTAAATTTCGCAATTCATAAAAATATAAAATTATTCGCCTTCTTTCTGGAATTGTTAATTAGTGGGCGTGGTTCTTATCGCCATGTGCGGTCGTTCGCTCAGCAGGATGTTGGTTGGAGGTGAGGTGATGGCGAATTTTACTGATGCTCAACTAAATTTAATTAATTATAGAATAATTAATAATAAATAGATTATATTCACCACTCTTTTAGAGCGACACATATTTGTACCAAAACAGATTAAAATGTTACGCTCAAATAGTAATTTGTAAAGGTTGTATTCTTTACGTCTGTATGGCAGCTGAGGAGAAAGTACTCAAAATCAAGTTTGTCATCATTTTAATAAAAAATTTGACAGGTTATAGTTCTTGTGTAAGAAATGTCGGTTTTTCGATGAGATTATCAAGAAATCGCATTTAGTTCAGAATAAAACTTAATGAAGGACTGACAAGCTTGAAATATTCATAAAATACCATGATCGATATATACGTAGTTTTTGTTGTTGATTTTTTTAAACGATATTAAAGTTAACGTCTCCACCTTTGAGAACCGGTGTTTTCTTAGAAAGTCGCCCATTTTATGTTTGGACTTATTTTTTATTTTATTAATTTATTATTTTTTTAAAATAGTAATCTACGTACACGTGTTTTGGGGTCCTACCCCTCTTCAGCGTAGCTTGACTGTTGTTAGGACTTGAACCCCAGACCGACGAACGCGACTTGGCAGCACGAATCAGTGCGAGAGGAATTTTTAAGACAAGATGCAATCCGAACAAATAAAATGGTCGGACGGCCGTGTGTCGTGGGACCAGCTACAGATATATCAGCGGAAAGAAAAAGAGAGATTTATTAAAACAACGGCTGGTCGGACAGTTTACGAAGACGGACAGGCGTTAAAGATTTAAAACCCACATAGCAACAGAACTAGCAAGCATATGGACGCAAGAGAAGAAAAAACGCGTGTTCGACACGGCAAGGTTTTGTTAACTATATTATGAACGGAGACACTTGTAAAATAAAGATGCAGATATAGTTTGGAAAGTACTATGAATAAACGCCTTTATCTCAACTGAAAAAGTTCGAATTACTTTTTTTCCTTTGTTTCATTACAAGACTTTCACATACAACTTGGGGGGGTCCGGTTTAAAATGTAAATATAACATTACACCTCTTTGCAGGACGAAGCGACACAATCTATGAAACGTTAATGTCGCTTTACGAAGATGAGCAAAATTACACGACAGTCAATATATTACACAAAACAATTATTGGCCAACAGTAAAAAAATGAATAAGTATTAAAATATAACTAAGACTTTATTGCAAAAGTTAAAAACAGGTTAAAATTATTATCCTTAGAATAAAACACTTAAACGTGGAATACTTTCGAAATCGAACATGGAAAACGTCGTTTAATGCTAAAAGTTTTTTTTTTATATAAATAAAATAGAATAATACGCTGTCATTTATATCTATGACTATCCTGAGTGGTTGCAGATTCCACAGTATTTTAGCAAGATCATGATGCTCCAACGGGTGTTACGTATACATAAGGATGTGTATAAAAGTGGCAGTTTTTGTTTTCCAATCCATATTTATATAAAAAGGCACTTTGCCTCTGTGTGTCAGCGTGTCCCTGTGTGTGTGTCTTTGTGCGTGTGAGTTAGTTCCCTATGGACGCAGGAAGTTTTTCTGTCGAAAGGATCGCTTTAATAAATACACAGGAGATAGCATAGTTTCGTTTCGTCAGCCATAACCTTCTTTTGGAGGTTAAATGATCAATACTCAGTACAACTGATACTCAGAATACTCTTGGAAATTATTTATGATTTCTACTTAGTCATGACAGAATGTAAACCTGCTAACCCAGTGGGTTAAAAAAAGGATTCGGTGCGGAAATTTTATGAAAATTCCTAACTTCGACAGAAAGATCCCCGAGTTCGACAAGATACACCTAGAGATAAAAGTTATGCGATTAACACCTACGATGTGAAGAGTAGTCCGAATAATACAACGGAAATCAATTTCCTTTGTGTTTGTGTTTTTTATTTTTTTTATTTTGGATCATAAAATGCTATTCGATGTTTGTCGGATCTTCTATATGTAATAGAGATGACCTTGTCAATTCAAGATCTCTTGTGAATACTATTTTTTTATTTTTTTTACAAAACTAACACACGCCCGCACCAACACACATACATGCACCCCACTTATATATATACACACACACACACACACACACACACACACACACAGGGTGGTTGCTAGAAAAGCGGAAAATTTGAAGGTCAGCTTAGATCATGAATAAAATGCGTGATAGCTATTTTTTGATTGGTTCTTTTATTGGTTCTTTTGTTGTCAAATCGGTGTACAATCTGCATATTGATTTCACATCTTGCATGGACGACATTTTGAGTATCTTTGAGCATAATATACCATTTGTCTTTGAAAATCTTTGTAAAAATTATTCTCTGTAAAAATAAATAGTTGTTTGACAATTTTCCCGCTTTTCTAGCGACCACCCTGTGTATATATATATATATATATATATATATATATATATATATATATATATATATATGAGCAGGCCGCCCAGCATTGCCCGGTCCTAAAATACTCTTAAATATGATATTTTTATTTATGCATATTTCGTATTTATTATTACATTATATTACGCCTAACATATAGGAATGGTGTAAAAATTAAAAAAGAAATGACTCGTGCACAACAATCGAAAATCGAAACCAAAACGTTTAGCTAACAATTTTCTTTTTCCTTTGACGTTAATGACTGAGCTATAAATACACCTTTGCTGTAAAGCTAAAAATTAAAATATAAACCAAAAGTTATTACGTTACGCATACCTATTCGTAATGCAGTCGTTCGACATTCACGTGACAAATTCCATTTCTTAAATTCTCACTTTTTTGCACCGATTTTCCCCGGCTAAAACCAAAATATAAAGTTTTGCATGGGTTCGAATACCCTATGTATTAAGTTTCATGTTTGTAGACCAAAAACTGAAAGAGGAGTTTCGTAGGCAAAATCTTTTAAACAAATATACATATATATATATATATATATATATATATATATATATATATATATATATATATACGTATACATAAATATATATATATATATATATATATATAGAAAAAGGTTTATGTTTACTATAAACTTTTTACGAAAATATTATGCAAGTATAAATTATGTAGAATATCTGCATGGATATAATTACACGTAATAGTTTACTAAAGTTTATCATCCCATAAAAAACTAAAAAAAAAAAAAACTAACAGCAAATTAATTAAAATGCATGTTTAAAAGAATATGCAAATTTGCTAGATCTTTTGATTGTGAATGCAATTCCACGAGCTATATATAACAAAATCGTAATTTTTTCAGGTTATTCGAATGACGTATCTAAATATCAAACGATCGGGGAATCAGCAGGGGCATTGTGTTACCTCGTCATACATTTGTCGTACCTTAATTTATTGTTCATAATTAGTAGGAGAGTAGAAAGTTGACCATAAGTTTACTTTCGGCAGCCTCCTATCTCGCACATGTTTTATTTCGTACGTAAATAGAAAACAAGTGAAGCATGATTGGTCCCCCATGAGTGCACAGTGAACGAGGCATGAAAAATGACTAAGTTCAGCATTTACCACCCCCGTTTAGCCCCAAATCTCTCCAGGGGACGTCAAATCCTGACGAAAATGAACAAACGATGTAGTTTTAGGCCTTAATATATGTATATTTGTAGTTCTGCACCATGCAAAAAAAGAAATGACAAAGTCAATCATTTGCCCCGCCTTAATATATTTAAATTAGAGTTCAGCACCATGCAAAACTCCTAAATAGACATACACAGAAAAATTTGGACAAATATGGTAAGATAGTCTACAAAATGGAGGGTTTTTATTAGCCCTCAAAAGCCCCTGAGTTATCGCGAACAACCAAAATTATATAGAAATCAGTTAGTTACCACTTTTCAGAAAGTTTTATAAAAATCCAAGGTATCAAATAAGCAGAAAAATGTCAATTTTAGCCATTTGAACCCGAAAGGCGCCCCTAGAAGGAAGAAGTTTTTTTTTCCGGAAAATCCGTTCTATTACTTTTTTTAGTCACATGTTTAATTTTTAAAAATTCTACGGCGTAGTTATTGAGAAAAATGCAGACAGACGAACGGATGAACGAACAAGGGTGAATTTACAGGTCCACCCGCCTTTTCTCGTGGGACCAAAAAGGGTTTTTAATATGAATATAAATATACAAAAACATTATATATATATATATATATATGTGTGTGTGTGTGTGTGTGTGTGTGTGTGTGTGTGTGTGTGTGTGTGTGTGTGTAAGACACTTTGAGTCTTTGTCTTAGTTTGTTCCTTATGGACATGGACTTCGAAACATCTGGGCCGATTTTCTTAGAAACTGTTACACAAAATACTTTATATGTCTGGGTGTGCTCTTAGATAGGTTTTGTATCGGAATCCGTCTGTGAAATTATTATACTCGAAAAAATCTAATTTAAAAAACCGTTCGATTAGGACAAAATGGATCATTTTTAACTTTATGCAGTTTAACATGGTAAGTTCATTTGAGAAGTTTTATCATCGCACAAGCTACAGGGCCTGGCATATAAAATTAACAGTAGCTGCTTTGATGAGACAGACGCATTCGAAATGAATGTTTCTGTTAAGAGCACAAATCAACCATGATACTTGGCATTTTAAAGCTTAATTCAAGCTGTAATATGAAAAGATTATAGAATTAAAAGAGTTCAATAGACTACAATGTGAACTAAGTCACTTCGGGGAGGCACTTGATGCTTCCGTTGGGGACGCTGTGGCTGCCCCTTGACAAGTGCAGGCAATAGACGATTTCACTGAGTTCGATGAAAATAAAAGTATTGGTAGTGTGAAACATGCATTGATCGTCATACAATCCCTGTCAACGTCGGGTCTCCTTGCTAATATTTAAATAATGCGTCAACATACAAGTATATACAACGAGGAGCCTTCTATTTGGCATAATCGTAAGATTGCTCGTTAATGAGCCCAGTGACCAGGTTTCAATATTTGGTTGAGGTATATCTAAGACGTAAAAAACTTTAGTAAACACTTAGCAGTTTAATGTATGGGTCGGGCGCAAGTAAAACAATAATCGGAAAAGAGTAGCGACGCCCTCTACACCACTAATGATAAAGGGTCGACTATTTTATTTTCTTAAGTTGCATCTAAATTAAATTCCGTTGCTTCTTGTTTTGGAGATAAGAATTTCAGGTTGTTCGAATGACGTATCTAAATATCAAACGATCGGAGAATCAGCAGGAGCAGTTGTGTTACCTCGTCGTACATTTGTCGTACCTTAATATATTGTTCATAATTAGTATGAGAGTAGAAAGTTGCCCTTAAGTTTACTTTCGACAGCCTCCTATCTCGCACATGTTTTATTTCGTGTTTAGTAGTCACATATTACGAGTGATATTCTGACAAAGGAGAAAGTATTGCTGTTGGTCATATACCATTGCATCTAACGCTAATCTTTGGCCGTTTTTGTACCTTGCGGCATTTTTTATTTTGTTTTTTCCTTCTTTTTTTTTTTGCTCCTTGCATCAAGTGGGACATCATGGAACGATGTCCATAAAAGGAAAATGCTTAATGCATGCATTCATAGATGTTGATTTCAACATTTTTAAAAATATGTCTGTCCCTCATTTGATCTGTCACTCTTTATTTTCAAATAGAATTTTCGTCAATTTGTCTCGCTGTTTTCTTTTTTTACATAGAAGTCACGATTTATCAAGGCCAATGGGCCACTCAAGAATAAACGTTAATGAGTGTACGGTAGTCAAAAGAAAACTATCATAATAATCGTTAGTAATATAAATTTGGTAAATTGGATTAATCAAGGGGATGGCTAATCAAGAACTTGTTTACTTTCGAGTTGAAGACGACCATATTGTAGGCAGCCGGAAGACAAGCAAGCACAAAAGTGTTCCACCAGCGTGCAGTTCTAAGTAAAACGCTTTGTTCATGGAATTGGAATTTACATTTCGGTGTCGGCACAGATAAAGAGTGGGGAAAATTATTGATAGTGTTTTTTTTTTTGTTTTTTTTTTAATTACATTTTCACCCCAAACAAGGCACATTGCCACTTTAATATAGGGGGCTACTATCAGGGGAAACATCTACTGGGGTACTATGTAGGGATTAGGGCAGCGAGATGTTGGTTCACGTTGCACTTGAACTTATGCATGTCAGTACAGTTGGGGAAGCAGTGACCTGGAATGGAATTCCAAAGTCTAGCAGTTCTGGGTAAGAAACTACTGGAGTAGAAAGATCTTTTACATCTAGGGATCTCTACAGTGTGGGGGTGGGATTTTGTAGCTTGTCGGGTTTGTCGAGGGTGTTCACGTCGTGGGGGCACAAGTGCTTGCAGTTCTTCAGAGCATTCACCATTATAATACTTGTAGAACAGGCAGAGGGATGCAACGTTTCGACGATGGGACAGAGGCTGAAGTTTTGATGCCAGTTTAGGGCCTATCAGATTTGCGACTCTCTTTTGAACCCTGTCAAGGTTTCAGGCAGACGAGTGTTTCTCATGAAAATTTGGTATAGGGGGACCATAGATGAGGGCTCAGTTGGGCTTACGTTTGTTCGTAATATTGTCTCCATATGAAGCTCTTTTCATCAGTCACGGTTTTTAATGCTTATGCCTGAAACAGTGCACATTAAATAGACGTACCTGCGTGTCTGTGCGCAAGTATGAACGTGTGTGTTCGTGTGTTTATACGTATGTATCTGTGTGCATATGTATGTGTGTATATGCTTATGTGTATGTGTATGTTCTGTCATTATTTTTGTCTGTTTGTTGTTTTTATCTTTGTTTTCATGGGAGGAGGGGAGATTAGAATATGACAACTGCACTATTTCGTTTTTTTTATTCGACACTCTTTTTTAATTACAATCTTACCTTAAGTGTCTGATTAACTCTGGCTCGAAATCTGAAATTTTCCCTTCGCCTTAACAGCATTCGGGTACAACGTACTAATCATTCAAATTAAAGTTTCACAGCTCTCCAACTTGCCGGAGAAAAAATATCTGTGAAATATTAAAGAAACAATAATAGTAATAACAATATACGGACGAAATTAAATTAAAAAGAAAAAAAATATTGGAAAAATATATATTGAAAAATATTTTCAGATAATAATAATAAAAAACTGGTGCCTGTCTTTATAGGAATAATACATGGAATATTATTAAAAAGGGGACATGGATATAGCAACACCGGTGAATAACATAGTAAAAGAGAATGCAAATAAAAGTATAAAAAACAAAAACAATCAAAAATAAATTATATATATATATATATATATATATATATATATATATATATATATATATATATATTAGTGATGAGAGGATTCCCATATTTTTCCACGATTCCGATACAATTACCAATTTCAGTTTAAATTTCCGATTCCGATACAAATATGGATTCCAAGTCAAATTCTGTATAAATTGCTATACATTTCATTATAAAGTAGTTATTTTTTTTCGATTACCTTAAAAATACATGTTAAATGTACATATACTTTCTCGTAACCAATTTTCCAGCTTCTGCAAGGTCGATTTAGCAACGTGCGGTCAGACATTGTCGTTGAAGAGAATTGGGCCTTTTCTGGTGACTTATGCTGGGTGTTATTGTCGAAGTTTCTGGTATATTTCATCCATTTTTTGACAGTACTTCTCCACTGTAATGGTTTCGCCTGCATTCAAAAAACTGTAATGAATAAGACCAGGCGCAGACCACGAAAGAGCCTGACCTTCTTTTCGTGCAACTCTGGCTTCGGGAAGTGTCGTAGAGCTTCATCGGCGTCTAATCACTGAGTTGAGCGTCGCCGGTTCTCGTAAGGAACTTCCTTTCCATCAAGTTCTACAAGAGTTGTGCGTTGATTGGTTTCAACGAAGGCTCTTAATTGATTGATTGTCAACATCTTATGGCCGACCACTACACTCATCATGTTCAAGACACTCGTCGCCGCCACAAAATTTCTGAAACCACCATTGTGTTGTGCGTTCAGTAGTGGTTACTAGGCTAAACGCTTTATTGATATCGCGAGCTGTTTTAGCAGTTTTGGGGCATAACTTGAATTGAAATGAGAAAATTGTGCGAATTTGCTTTTTTTCATTTTGTATGCACCGTTCTGAAAAGAAAACATAATTGTCCTAAAACTATTGTAATTTAAACGATTACATAGAGCGAAAAATGCCCTTTAAAATGATATATAAAGTAAAGATCTTATAACGAGAACTTATTTGAAAATCCATCATTTAAAATCAAAATTAAAATTATGTCATTACTGCAAAAATTATGTCGTTTTTATATCTATAGTTGAACGTCATAAACGTCATCATCTTTGCACCATCTAATATATATATATATATATATGTATATATATATATATATATATATATATAAATATATATATATATATATATATATATATATATATATATATATATATACATACATATATATGATTAGTTTTTTTTGGAAAAAGAATTCCAGCAGAGTGCTCAATTAAAAGGAAAATCCAAATTTTAAGAGCGTATTTATATTTTTATATTTTGTGTACAGAAAATTGTTAGTTGAGACAGATCATTGGTACCGTCGGTTTCAAGCCCGATAATAAGGCCCGTTTAAGGTATCCTTATCAAGCTCTTTTCAGCTTCAGAGACGAATATTGGCTGAAGAGAGCTTGATAAGGATATCTTAAACGGGCCTTATTATCGGGCTTGAAACCGACGGTACCAATAATCTGTCTCAACTAACAACTTTCTGTACACAATATATATATATATATATATATATATATATATATATATATATATATATATATATATATATACGAGGTGAGTACCAAAATTAATTCCGCCTATTTTCGAATGGATTAGATGGAATTAGAAATTGCATTGTTATGATGACTGAACTTATGCATTCATAATCTTAAAGTTGAATCGCCTATGGTGGATATGGATGGTGTAACACTCTATGAAATCAACTCCTGTCACAAACATACGTCAAAAGGACTTGACAGCATTTTTTTATGTGCTTACTTGAACTTGAATACTTGAATATTGAAAAATATCAGGCCAAGGAGTTTGAGCATAGAATTCCCAGGAAGGGTAGTTTCGGCTATGCTAATCTCTACTTAGAGAGATTTTTTAAAGTACTTTTAGATGTTTACCTACGTAGTATTGAATATGACTATACACGTTTGGCCCCAGCTCTACTACGGTATGGAGGTTATTTTTAAGGCTTCGCCTTGCATGTATTCATATACGTACACGATTTTAACAGCATATAACATAGGTTCAAATATAGAACCTTGTGAAAATCATCATGTTTATGCCCTCTTTTTTAGACGCACGACCATCAATAACAGTATAATAAAAAGTTATAAATATATAAAATATACGTAAACTAATGCCATAAAGGTTAATTTTTCAGAAGCGTCTACTATGCCGAACTTTAGAGATATTAAACGCAACTGCTGCCGCTCCCCCCGCCTTATTCGTTATGTAGTATATAAGTTCCAAGATGACCGTTAAAATATCCGTAGTAAACGTGATAGGCCAAATTCACACTATTGATACATATATATATATATATATATATATATATATATATATATATATATATACTAGCAGAAGTACCCGTCGTTGACCGGGTTCAAAAACAGACTACAGAAAATGGACTGTGATTGATGAAAGTATGATAGGTTATGAAAAGGAGGTGGTTGTAAAGAGATAGGTTTTGATACTCCAAAATTTTACCCTAAGCAAAATATGATGAAAGTAAAGTTTCCATTCGTAGCCAAGAGTGACCAACAAAATGATGTTTCCTTACAAAGAGAAAATGTTATATATATAATAATGTAAATATAAAAGAAATAAATATTACCATAGTCAATAAAAGTTGCTTTTATGGTAGAAAAGCTCATTGGTTTGTATTTTTAAGTACTTTGTAAAATTTTTTTTTCACGAAACGGTTTAAAAAAAATCGAAATTGCAGCGACTTTGAAATGGATAGCCCCGTTTTCAATTTGAAGGAGGGGCACCTGAGCATTCTGTGTTAACAATTAAAGAGATTCCGTCAACGCAAGGAATATTTATAAACATAGTTTAATGTTTTCCGTTATTTTGTGCTTGAGGAATATTCGATTATGGCATGTGTAGTTTATATAAAAATTCATTTAAGGAGTTATCGCCTCAAATTTCGTTTTAATTTCCGTTCGCTGAAATTATTTCAAGCAAAGAGCATTAAAAAGTATTTCCAAACAAAAAATCCATGAACTGAACTTTTATTGACTATGGTAACATTTATATCTTGTATATTTATTTTTTCGAGTAGTCGTCTGTTGGCTTTTCTGCGAAACACTCTTACTAAATACTATCGACGAAATATAAAAAAAAGGAAACAAAAACATTTTTGAAAAATAATGAAGCTTTACTTATTTTAGTAAAATAATTCGAAACAGCAAAATGGGATATTAAAAAAGTAAACACGTAATTACTTTAGACTTTTAAGCAAAGAATCGATATAAATATGAATAAGAAGAAAATGCCGCCCTTTTCAAGCAGAACAGCTTCGTTTCAGTTTTACAGTATTGAACGGTATAGTATTGCGCCGTCGGATTCAGGGTTGTACGTTTGTAATGTAAAGAACACAAAAAAGGGTTGTAATCAACTGAATTTCTTCTAGTACACTAACAAAAACAAAGCTTAAACAGATGTATAAATAAAAATAAAAAGGATATGTAAATGTTTTTAAAAAGATACGTAATCACGTGAGCAGGATTTTTCATTCTTTTGACCGAGAATAAGTAAGTTCTTATAATTTATTATTTATTTATTTATCTATTTTCGAAAGAGTGCAACGTGCAAAGGGAGAAGGAAAAAACAGAGTTCTGCAAAATTTGTATCGAGAATTGTCTAAAGTTCAAACTTTCTTTTTGCTTTCACTTTAATAAGAACGTGAATTTATGAGGTGAATTTTTTTGACACAATATAATTCAACTCAAAAAATAAATAAAAGCTAATGTGAATTAATATTAAAGTTAAGGTGTTATTGTGGACCCTCGACCCTTTTAAAAAACCTTGTTAAACTTTGTGACATATTTACATTCTATGGTGGTCAGGCGCGAACGAACACTCAATAATTTTATTATACTATATTTCTTCAAACTGAAACATAATTATCAAAGTATACTTACGCAAATAGATAAGAAAATCTTTGTTAAAGTTTGTGCCATATTTCCATGGAGTACGGGCGCGTACGCAGACCCCGCAATTTTATTATACCAACCATATTTAGGTTCAAACATACTTATCAAATATTCTTATGTACATCTATATCAAAAACCCTTGTAAACGTTTTTTTTTTTTCATTTTTTATTTCCATACTTTGGGGGCCAGGCGCGAACGCAGACCCCACAATTTTAATGAACCACAGGTTTGCCAGATCAAACATACGAATTTCTGATCCTCGATACATCTTTTATCATTATATGTAATCAGTTTTTTAAAATAGTCAACCATATAGGAGCCTATTCGTGACCAGACACACACACAGACATTCAGCTTTATATTATATATATGTGTGTGTGTGTGTGTGTGAGTGACTACTTCATTTGATATATATATATATATATATATATATTCATATACAAAAAATAAATATACATATATATATACATATATATTTATATATATATGCATATATATATGCATATATATATATAGATAGATAGATAGAAAGATAGATGCACTGAGCCAAAGAAATGCAATATATCATTCTCGTGTCAATTCTAACAAATTAGCGATTTTATAAAGTACATTTATTGATCACACAACTCTGTCAAAATATCTCACATATCCACCTATCAGAAAACACCGAAATTCAACGCCATATTATGTCGCATGGTTTTTTAAGGTGATTGAAAAAAAAAATTTGTATTAATTTAACGCAAAATAAGCACATACGTCAAAATAAATCAGAAGAAATAACAAAATGGTTTCTCAATTTGAGGACGAGACAGTTAGGTTTATGGCATATTTTTCTCACCCTCTTTTAAATGTATATGAGGGGAATTTAATTATTTTGGTGCCAGCAGTTTGATTTTGAAATTACAAAAAAAAATCATCATGAGTAAAAATACCAAGTTGGCCTAAGTAAAAAATACGATAACAAATGTCAACGAATTTATCGAACAACCTATACAATACAGAACAGAACTGGTTTTTAATTATTGCCCTAACCTCATCTTAACCTTATGCGAAACTAAGCTTGACCTACATTAATCAAACGTAACCAAAATCTAGACAAAATTTTTATTTTACTTTGCAAAGTCAGTAACTTTCGGTTCGTATAAAAGCATTGGGAATTGATTCGGTTTCCTTCAGAAACCAAAGCTGCTGACATCACGACTGCAAATTTTTGGATGTCTATTCCTGAAAAGCACCATCAGCATTATCGGTTCCACATACACACAGTAATCCTGTGGGCAAAACCTGAACACGAGCATATCTTATATATATATATATATATATATATATATATATATATATATATATATGTGTGTGTGTGGGTGTGTGTGTGTGGGTGTGGGTGTGTGGGTGTTAGAGAATGGATCGAGCGAGAGAGGGAGGTGTGTTAATTATATTGAGACACGTTGACCGAAAGTCAGGATCAGCTGATAGGATTGCGTGTGAGTCACGTGATCAGGTTAGCTGAATCGTTGAGATTTCGTTTGAACTTAGAAGACGACAGACGGCTTTACAGACTTCTCCTTACCTTTACTGGGGGGACGCTGACGTGTACCACGCAAGCCAGAGATTCGCTTTCTATTCTTCTGCGAGACATCTGGAAAGTTAAATAAAAACTATAAAACCAATTCATCGTTTGGAGTGAAATGAATCTTGGTCCCCAAAACAGGTCTCCAAGACGAGATGAATTCAGATGGATCAACATCCACAACGCAGGAACGCATGTCTAAAATACATGTACCACACACACACACACACACACACACACACACAACGGCATATGAACAAATAGACAGAACAACTAGACGATCACAGGACGTTAACCCTTATTAGATATAACACACACGATCCCCTTTATGATACAACAACACAACATATATATATAAATAAATCAATATATATATATATATATATATTAAAGAATAAAATTAAATAGTTTTTTCTATACTTTTAAAGGTTCAAAAACCTTCACACTCACACATACATACATACATACATACATATATATATATATATATATATATATGTGTGTGTGTGTGTGTGTGTGTGTGTGTGTGTGTGTGTGTGTGTGTGTTTTAAGGATAAAGTTTTAAACTCTGCTGACCTAAGGTTACTAATACTACAATCTAAACGGTTATGGAAACAAACAGGTACATTTTATTTAATAATTGGCGTTTCTATTAAATTAGGCTTTTTACACATGATCAAAATTATAAGACTAACGGTATAGATTGTTAGATTTATGGTAATCCTAACGGTTTTAGTTCAGTTATAGATTAGCAATCACTGTGTAAATGTGTTACCATGCCCAAAGCAAGAAAACTAATCGAAGTTGTGCGCTCTCAAATTCTAGGATTCCATAAGCAAGGTGTGTTACAGCAGGCGATAGCAGCTAAGGTAAATCGCAGTAAAACTGTTATTTGCAACTTTCTAAAGAACACTGAGAATTATGGAAAAGCAAAATCCTTTGGTAGGCTCTCCAAAATTTCTCCTGCGTTGGGTAGGAGAATCTAGTAAAATTAAAGTGGTTACATATGCTGATTGCAGTCGAATAACCATCTTTTGGGACATCCTGCATGCTCACCGGACTTGAACCCGATTGAAAATGTTTTGGGATGTATGGCAAGAGAGGTTTATCGAAATGGCAAACAATATTCAACGAAAATAAACTTCGTGAAGCCATTTGTAGAAACTGGAGCAAGATCCCCCGCACCTTAATGGAAACCCTTATTTCTAGCATGCCCCTAATAATTTTGGAATTCATCAAAAGCAGTGAAGATAGAACTCATTATTAAGTTTGACTGTTGAGTGTTTTCATACAGTTTTCATACACTTTTTGTACAATGTAATAGAATTTTTGTCTGTGGTCATATAATTTTGATCATGTGTAAAGCGCGTGATTAAATAAAAATGTAAATTTTAAAAATATTTCTTTGGAATGTAGCCTTTTTTATTTCCATAACCTTTTAGATTCTTGTATTGGTAACCTAAAGTCGGAAGAGTTCAACATATATCCATAAAAAAAGGTTTTTGAAAGATTTTTAAGTAGTCTTAAATTTTTGATCAGCAGTGTATATATATATATATATATATATATATATATATATATATATATATATATATATATATATATATATATATATATATATATATATATATATACATATATATATGAAGACAATAAGATTTGCAAAAGACAGAACTATATATTGGTGGATATAGATTGTTTCATTTATTCAATAACGGAATACAATCGATTAGTTGGGGGATAGAAGGGACTCTGTATGCCAAGGCATTTCGAAGCCTAATGCTTCTCATCAGAAGAGTAGAGAAGATGTTAGGTAACATAGTAGGGATGCGGCGTCTAGCGTTGGATTCATTAGAAACGAAATAGATCAAAACAAATTAAAATAATAGATGATGTTGGGGGGTCGAATTCTATATAAAGGAGAAGCGTATTATATATAGTGTAGTGCAGAAAGGTGTATCCTCTCATAGAATAGAGCTTGCGCTTTTCTTCTAACGCTCTAAGCTATATATATATATATATATATATATATATATATATATATATATATATATATATATACATATAATTTTAAGGAGATTAGAACAATAGTCTAAAGAGCAGAGTGTATCACATTACTAAATGTATATATATATATATATATATATATATATATATATATATATATATATATATATATATATATACTAGCAAAAGTACCAGTCGTTGACTGGGTTCAAAAACAGCCTACAGAAAATGGATCTGATTTATGAAAGTATGATAGGTTATGAAAAGGAAGGGTTGTAAAGAGATAGCTTCGAATTTAGGGGTATCAAAACCAAAGCAAAATATGATGAAAGAAAAACAAAAATAGATAAATCGCATAATATATTATACTGTACCTGTTCACACTGAAACACCTGTTCACACTGAAACACTTTTCACAATATTCTGTGGATCTATATAAAAAAATCTTTTTAAACTTTGTGACATGTTTCTATTCTTTGGAGGCCAGGCGCGAACGAACACCCAATAAATTTATTATACCATATTTCTTCAGACTGAAACATAATTATCAAAGTATTCTTACGCAGATAGATATGAAAAATCTTTCTTAAAGTTTGTGCCTATTTCAATTCTATGGAGGCCAGGAGCGAACACAGACCCCACAATTTTATTATATCATCCATATTTAAGTTAAAACATACTTATCAAAGTATTATTATGTACATTTATATAAAAAAACACTTGTAAATGTTTTTAATTTTTTATTTCCATGCTTTGTGAACCACCCGCGAACACAGACCCCACAATTTTAATGAATCATAATTATGCCAGATCAAACATACAGCTTCTATAAATATATGTGATCAGTTTAATGTAATATTATGAGCCTATTCGTGACCAGACACACACACAGACGTCCAGTTTTATTTATTTATATATATATATATATATATTGTTTTAATACCTACCTATATTTATAATATATATATATATATGTATATATATTTACTCATTATAATTATTTTTAATACCTTACTTAATTTATTACTATAATATTATGAGCCTATTCGTGACCAGACACACACACAGACGTCCACTTTTATATATATATATATATATATATATATATATTGTTTTAATACCTACCTATATTTATAATATATATATATATATATATATATATATATATATATATATATATATATTTTTACTCATTATAATTATTTTTAATACCTACAACTTTTCGGAAATCATCAGTGTGGGGAGTTATGATTACAGTCGGTCGGTGTATTTGAACCCGGCCACGAAGCCATCTCTTAGGAAGGACCAAACCACACGACCACGTTAACCACGAGAAATGCAGTTGAAATTAGCATAAAAATAAAGCGAATGTGGTTTTATTATTATAACATAAAATAAAAATAGGTATTGTCATTTTCATAAATGTTAGAAATGGTAAAATGTATGTTCTAATACATTTTTGTGTTTACAATCAATGTTATCCTCGAAAATACAATTTTAATTACGTCTGAAATCATGTAGGTTAGAAATTATTTTAAACTGAGACATTGGCTTAAGCGTGTATGTTTTATTATGCGTTTCAATGCACAAGTTAAATAACACAGGCCGTAATAGTTTTATCACGAAATTATATTAAGTTTTGCATAATATGTAAGCCATATTTATGAACGATTTAATGTAAGGAATATGCATTATGGCGGCCAGAAATGTAAAGTAGATCATGTCGAATGTTCTTAATAACAACAAAATAACAAAAATCTGGCATGGTCTATAATTACAGAATGAAAACCTTTTGAATGATAAAAATATTTTTAATTAACACCCCAAAACGTGAAAGTAAAAAAAAAAAAAACTTATGAAAACTCAATAAGCGACGCCATTTTATTGAGTTCCAGCAGGCCACCCGGTATTGACTGGTTGTAAAATACGCTTAAATATGATATTTTGATTAAAGAAAATTTCGTATTTATTATTATATTATATTAGGCGCAATATATATATTAATGATTTAAAAGTTTACATAAAAATGACTCGTGCGCCACCACCGAGAATCGAAACCAAATCATTTAGCTTACGATTTACTTCTTTTCTTTGACATTTACGCCTTAGCTATGAATACATGTTTGCTGCAAGACAAAAATCAAAACATGAACATGTAAGTACTAAGTTACGCGTGCATATTCATAATGCCGTCGTTCGACCTTCGCCTGGCAAATTCCATTTCTTTAATTTTCATTCTTTTGAACAAATATTCCCCGGCTAAAGCCCAAGTTTCGCTATATATATATATATAACTATATATATATATATATATATATATATATATATATATAACTATATATATATATATATATATATATATATATATATATATATGAAGTTTCATGGGGTTGTAGTTATGGGTTGGAATAGCCTATATATATATATATATATATATATATATATATATATATATATATATATATATAATATAATAAGACAAGAGTATGAAATAAAAACACAAAACTATATATAGGTATATATAGAGTGGATCATTTATTTAATAGTGGATTGCAGGCAAAATTTGGGGGATAGACGGGACTCTTTTTATGGAATTGATCTTTCTCTTTTCCTTTTACTTAAAGCTATATATATATATATATATATATATATATATATATATATATATATATATATATATATATATATATGAACTTCCATGTATGGTAACCAAAAGCGGAAAGAGGGTAGGCAATTTATTTAAACAAATATATATATATATATATATATATATATATATATATATATATATATACATAAGCATACATAAATATATAAAGAGAGGTATGTTTAGTATAAGCTTTATACGCAAATATTACGCAAGTATAAATCATGTAGAACTTGTAATAGTTAACTAAAGATTATTGTCCCATAAGAAAACCGAAAAACTAGTAGGAAAATAATTAAAATATACATTTAAAGAACAGGAAAATTAAGTAGATTTTTTGCAGATTAATGCACTTCCAGGAGCCATATATAACAAAGTTTTATTTTCTTTTTTAATAAAAAGAAAAAAAAAGTTTTTAATATAAATATCAGTACACAAAACCCCCAAATTTTTAGGAGTATAGATAGCTTAACGTCTTAGCTCACGCACGATTTATCTGGACGATACTGATTTCTGCCCTGACGTAATATGGATTAGATATCCTTAAATGTCTTCTTTTTTTTTTCGTACGTCTGTAACACTGTTAAGAGTCTCATGTTGAATATTAGAGAAATGAGACAGGAGAAGTCGAACCTGGCTAGTAGGTGTAAAAATTAAAATAAATGAGAGAGCTTTAAATTACATTTTTTTCTAAAAGTAAGAGATAAACAGAAAAAAATAGGTCTAAGTTTTTAATAGGAACTCATCGCTAAAAATAGGATGAAGGGAACAATAAAGGAAGTTGAAGGGGTCAACATTTGATATGTAGGAATATAGTATCGAATCTTGGGCAACATTGACTGGTTCAAACACTAAATACGTATGAGTGGAAGATCAATTTCAAACTGGCGCTGGCAAGTTGGTATATAAACATAGCAAGTTGCAAAGTCGAGAGTATCTTGCCTTTTCTGTTGCTGAGGCCGAACGTGTCGAATCTCGTATCGACAGAAGAAATGAACCGTGCCCACTCTTACCACTACCACGATAATGAACATAGAAAATCAGACGTTAGCAGTGTTCCGACACTCAACTGTTATACATTCATGTAACAAGTAATTAATGTTTTATCTTTACTTTTATAATATACTTAGACTTTTTACTCATCAAAAAGTCGGCTGTCTTTTCTTATTCTTATGACGTCATCAGTCTGATGGGAGTGACTTGCTGGAGAATACCCTATTTCCTTTTCAGCGCGTGCCGACTTGGATCAAAGATAACGTGGGCAAGTAGACACCCGCTGGTGTAACCCATACGACACGAAGGAGCCGTAATCCAGAAGGACCAAACCCCTTCCTTGCAGGGACAGCCAACCGGACGGGATAAAACGTCATACGTCTATCTTCTTTATCTCTACAATTATATAAAAAGTAACTATGTGTGTGTGAGTTCCTTCCGCATAGGTTCCGAAACGGTTGGGCCTATATTTTGAAAATTTCACACAAAGGAAATTTATATATCTGGTAGTGTTCTTAGATATGTTTTGTACAGGAATGAATCCGATAAGTATTGAACATTTTTTTAAAATTCAATCTTAAAAATAATTTATCTGTCTTATAGATAAAAAAAAATGAAGAATTTTTACAGGGGAAGATTTTACGTTACACCGCCCAAGAAAAATAATAAACATTTCAACTAATAATTTCTTCTTAGAAACACAGATCTGTTGTCATCTAGAGATATAGCTTGATGGTAGATAGTTGGAATAAAGATCGAATTATCCCCTATTCAAGCCCTGGTGTATCTCACCATATTATTTTAATTTCTTTCTTTTTAATGAGTTTAATTCACGGTTAAAGAAATGAACTATTTAAAATCGCCGCAAATCGTTTGCATATATGAAACTAAACATAACTTAGAAGTGACTATTCTAGGACATTTACCGTCAGCTGACGTTATATTGTAAACAAATACATTATCATTATTATTTTTTCTTTTGTCATGAATTAATCCACCGGACGAATTATTCCTCGTAACATATAATAATCAATTGAGGTTTGATTCTATAATAATACATACGCAATTTGCATAAATTAAAGAATCACGTTTAATCGTATTGTACGATCGGGCAACGCCGGGCTGCCAGTTAGTATGCTACACAATCTGTCATGATTTTTTCGTGTAATACCTTTTGGTGTTTGGTAACAATCTCTTTTTTACTGATGCCATGCGATCTGAATTATGATTTTAGTGGAGGATTTCTCGTAAGCTGTCCATCTTTTGATGTGCATTAGTGTTAGTACATATTAATTTTGTTTCGTGTTGTTAGTACATATTAATTTTGTTTCGTGTTGTTAGTACATATTAATTTTGTTTCGTGTTCTTAGTACATATTAATTTTGTTTCGTGTTGTTAGTGGATATTAATTTTGTTTCGTGTTGTTAGTACATATTAATTTTGTTTCGTGTTGTTAGTACATATTAATTTTGTTTCGTGTTGTTAGTACATATTAATTTTGTTTCGTGTTGTTAGTACATATTAATTTTGTTTCGTGTTGTTAGTACATATTAATTTTGTTTCGTGTTGTTAGTACATATTAATTTTGTTTCATGTTGTTAGTACATATTAATTTTGTTTCGTGTTGTTAGTACATATTAATTTTGTTTCGTGTTGTTAGTACATATTAATTTTGTTTCGTGTTGTTAGTACATATCAATTTTGTTTCGTGTTATTAGTACATATTAATTTTGTTTCGTGTTGTTAGTACATATTAATTTTGTTTCGTGTTGTTAGTACATATTAATTTTGTTTCGTGTTGTTAGTACATATTAATTTTGTTTTGTGTTGTTAGTGCATATTAATTTGTTTCGTGTTGTTAGTACATATTAATTTTGTTTCGTGTTGTTAGTACATATTAATTTTGTTTCGTGTTGTTAGTACATATTAATTTTGTTTCGTGTTGTTAGTGCATATTAATTTTGTTTCGTGTTGTTAGTACATATTAATTTTGTTTCGTGTTGTTAGTACATATTAATTTCGTGTCGTGTTGTTAGTACATATTAATTTTGTTTCATGTTGTTAGTACATATTAATTTTGTTTCGTGTTGTTAGTACATATTAATTTTGTACCGTGTTGTTAGTACATATTAATTTCGTGTCGTGTTGTTAGTGCATATTAATTTTGTTTCATGTTGTTAGTACATATTAATTTTGTTTCGTGTTGTTAGTACATATTAATTTTGTTTCGTGTTGTTAGTACATATTAATTTTGTTTCGTGTAGTTAGTACATATTAATTTTGTTTCGTGTTGTTAGTACATATTAATTTTGTTTCGTGTTGTTAGTACATATTAATTTTGTTTCGTGTTGTTAGTACATATTAATTTTGTTTCGTGTTGTTAGTACATATTAATTTTGTTTCGCGTTGTTAGTACATATTAATTTCGTGTCGTGTTGTTAGTACATATTAATTTTGTTTCGTGTTGTTAGTACATATTAATTTTGTTTCGTGTTGTTAGTACATATTAATTTTGTATCGTGTTGTTAGTACATATTAATTTTGTTTCGTTTTGGTAGTGCATATTAATTTTGTTTCGTATTGTTAGTACATATTAATTTTGTTTCGTGTTGTTAGTACATATCAATTTTCTTTCGTGTTGTTAGTACATATTAATTTTGTTTCGTGTTGTTAGTACATATTAATTTTGTATCGTGTTGTTAGTACATATTAATTTTGTTTCGTGTTGTTAGTACATATTAATTTTGTTTCGTGTTGTTAGTACATATTAATTTTGTTTCGTGTTCTTAGTACATATTAATTTTGTTTCGTGTTCTTAGTACATATTAATTTTGTTTCGTGTTGTTAGTACATATTAATTTTGTTTCGTGTTGTTAGTACATATTAATTCTGTTTCGTGTTGTTAGTACATATTAATTTTGTTTCGTGTTGTTAGTACATATTAATTTTGTTTCGTGTTGTTAGTACATATTAATTTTGTTTCGTGTTGTTAGTACATATTAATTTTGTTTCGTGTTGTTAGTACATATTAATTTTGTTTAGTATTGTTAGTACATATTAATTTTGTTTCGTGTTGTTAGTACATATTAATTTTGTTTCGTGTTGTTAGTACATATTAATTTTGTTTCGTGTTGTTAGTACATATTAATTTTATTTCGTGTTGTAGACAATAGACGATTCCTTTCTGTATATTTTATGGATGTTTGAAGTTGAAATTTAGATACTATCCAGTGAAAGTTGGTTTTCTGAAATACATATAAAAAAGTTATCAGCACATCTAAGGACGATAATCTGTCACGTTCTTTTTTCATCGTTACTGTATAGATGGATAGGGTTCACATGGTCAAGTTATGTGTGAAAATATTGTATCCACATCATATCGTATCCACATGATTTGCGGTAATGGTGTTGATCCTAATGCCATTTCCTCAAAATATTCCATATAAAAAATTGGCCAGGACTTGGGTCAATAGTGATCCTATCGCAAGATCATTTCCATATTGATATATATTAGATTTCACCAGAAAGCATGTCGTTTTTACACAGAAGATAAACATCTACTTTATTTCGTCGATTAGGATACAAATGCGTTCCTTTTGAAAAAGTACCTGAATTTAGCTTATCCTGCACTAGATTCAGAGCTTCGTCAGTGGATACTTTCATGAACAAACTCATTACATCTGGATTCATTATATTGTTGAAATGAATGGAAGCATTATTGATTATTTCAATGGGGTGAGCTGAATTCTTGGCGCATGACGGAGATTTGCTTTTAATTAGAGTGATTATATTTTCTAGAAATTGGCTCAGCGTTCATGCTGGACCTAAGGCGCTAACAATGGGTCTAAATGTTAGGAAGTTGTATAGTTGTGATAGATAAATATGGGTTCTTGCTCTACTGATGTAATATCATGACAGAAAGATTCCTGAATTCAACAAGATACACATGAAAAAGGTCGGCCGTTACAACAACCGAAACGTAACGAAAATACAACGTAAGATGAGAGCAATAGTTCGAGGATTAAGATGATAGGCCTTAATTCCTTGTTAACAGATATTTTTTCTCGATTCATAGTTTCCAATCTTATCTGACAACTGACCAACGTTATAACTAGTGCTATGACAACAGCATATTCTTTTCCTTGTTTTGATTCTCAGGTATATTTCTTTTGATATTTTATATGTTTTTTTATGTAGAGTGATGTGATTCTCAGTTGATTAATTGCGTCTGTGTTGGATATATACTCGAGAGCGAAACAATGAAAATAATATGCTGTTGTCATAGCCCTAGTTAAAACTCTTAGACTCCCGTTGCTTTTGGCCTTAATAGGTAGTGACTTATTTAATACCAACTGAAAAAATATATAAGTATAAATAGAATTGGGATGATTCAGCATCAACTAATTCCATAATCTACGATATTATCCATTGATCCTATCCCTCAGAAACAAACATTTTCTACTCAACCATTTCCATGGACTGATCGGTTATTAGACACGATTTGTTTAAAAGTGATGATTAGTGTCTCACCATCGAGTGTTGAACTCGAATCATTCGGCGAATGGATTGGGGAGGGTTCGTGCATTTTCTGCACCAACGAATCTGACGCCATGTTTGAATATTTCTCGTCGTCGCCTTTCTTTTTTTTTCTTTTTTTTTTGTTCTTCCGGTTTTCTTTTTCTTGTTTTTCTTTTTGTTGTTATTATTGCCTTTCTTCTTCTTCTTCTTCTTCTTCTTCTTCTTCTTCTTCTTCTTCTTCTTCTTCTTCTCATTCAATTAGCGCCGAGTCACCGCTGTCACCGTTCGACCTACGTAATCCTGTGTGACGTTGATTTGTTCGAAAACATACGATCGATAGAGAAAGAAATACGCGTTTTTTTTTTAATAATTATAAATTAGTTGTGTCTTTGCATAATTTGTTTGTTTACTTCTTTAAATGTCGCGAGAATTCTGCCTGTTATTTTTTTTTTTTTTTACCAAAAAGTTTCATAATTAAAAAAGAAAGAAAACTAAAAGAAACTTTCGAGTAAAATTGTATTAAAAGTTTGGAACATGCTACATACTCGTACTCCCAGTGGATATATATATATATATATATATATATATATATATATATATATATATATATATATATATATATATATATATATATATAAATTACAGCTAAAATTACCAAAATGATCCAAGATGGCAAAACTAAAGTAAATTATAAATATTAAAGAATTAATATTTATAAAGTAATCTCAACCAGATGTAAAAGCTCGATAAAACCAAGGAGGAGATAGAGTTTATAATAAGAGCAAATAGTTAATAAAACATTTTACAAAAACACTTTGGAAAAGAGTTAAAACATATTTAATCTGTAAGAGAAACACTTAATAAGTGGATAACTTAATCCTTCTCATAAGAGGGTAGGAATTAGCAAAATGCGGGATCGGATTTTGCATACAAAAGTATTTGATTAAACTGCAAGGAAGTCAAAGATCTTACTTGATAACAAAAACTGAAGCAGAGGGAAAAAGGTGATTTCACGTGAATGGATAGTCAAGTAGTGAAAGGTAAAGTATCCAATAACGGTAAAATCCAAAAATCTAAGTCCAAGAAAGTTCATTTAATTATATATATACATATATATATATATATGTATATATATATTAAGGTTGTTTTTGAAATATCGTTTATTTCAATGTATACCCTTTTCGTTTAACGGGTCTAGATTGTTATTTTAAAAAACAGTCACCGTTAATTTTGAGTTAAGTTCAATGTGTCTATTTAATAGATGCAGAGCATATGTAGTGTAAAATTTTGTTGAAAATTCAAAGACTCACGTTTTCTTTTTGTATAACTTTCGGGTAAAAAGACTTCCAAGGCCATACTTCCTCACTTCCGCCATCTTTTTGTGTTATGTGAAGATAGTTTTCCGTTTTAACCCGTAGTTTCGTATTTTTATTTATTTTTTATTTTTTATTTATTCATTATTTATTTTTGTTTTATCCCCCCCCTTTTTTCCTTCCCTATACCTTTTGTTGTAAATATCTAATGGAAAAACATCTGAAGAAGTTGGTGGGGACAGGATATTTTTATGGACATATAGATCGTAAAATTGCCTTCCCACAAATAAAACAGCTGTAATGGAAAAAAATCCAGGAAATAAACCAAGGTTATAAAAAAGAAAACGTTACTCTTTTAATTTTCAACAAAATTCTGTAATATATATATACATACACACACACACACACACACACACACACACGCGCACACACATATATATATATATATATATATATATATATATATATATATATAGTTAAACATTAATAAACAAAAAAATGACGATAAAGAACTATGTACTAATAGATATATACAGATTTATTCAATAAGAGTATATATATATATATATATATATATATATATATATCAATTGGGTGTAGAGTAAATGCGAGTTCTTTATACCATGGTATTTCGAAGACCAATGCCTCTCATCAGCAAAGGGGAGATGTCATGCAACATAATAGGTATGCTAAGTCGAGACATGAGAAACTAGGAACCAAAAACGACATCCTGAAATTAATTGTTGTTATCCCGAAAAAGAAAAGTAATTTGCATGCATTATATTCTCGTACCATCTCTAATATCCTAAACAATTTCAAAATTTCCACCAACAACAGCAATACGTTTCCTTGAATAGTAATCTAAACTGGATGGACACTGTATTTCTAACAGAGGAACATCTATTTATTTATTTATTTTTAATGAAATATTTCGATACTGCTTTGCACTCAACAAGGACCTTAACATTTTGCAAAACATCTCCACTTCTTGTCTTAAAAAACTTTCTTCTGTTGTATATTTTCTTTGTCTGTCGTATTTTCATTTATTTTCTTGGTGTCCTTTTATATTTTTATACTTATTGTTATAGGCATTTTTATATGCATTTTATTCTCCTATTTGTATTCCCCTATATTAAATAACTTTGAATCTCTTATAACTTTATTATCTATTATTACTATGTAATCCTTATATTTTGATAATCATTAACCTCATCCTCCTTTATCCCCTTTATTCTTCCATCTGTTTATCCTCTATCTTATTCCGTTCAAATCTCTCTACATTGTATCTCTTATAATTTATCCCCTCACATTTATTATCTTTTTTTTTCTTTTTTTTACACAGGCGTCACCACTTATCAAGGACGATAGGCCACTCAAGGATAAGGGTTAAAGAGTGTAGAGCAGTCAAAAGGACAATATAGTAATCGATAGTAATGGAAGTTCGGTAAATTTGTTAACTTAAGTGGAACGGCTCATCAGAAACTTGTTCACGTTGGACTTGAAGACAACCATATTATAGACAGCTGGAAAGCAGGAAAACAGAAGACAATTCCACAGGCGTGCAGTTCTTAGAAAGAAGCTTTGATCATGGAATCTATGTTTAGGTTTAGGTAAAGATAAAGAGTGGGGAAAATTATTGATAATGTTTTCAGCTGGTCTAGTGTTTCTTGTGAAAGTTTCTTACTATTATTCCGAATAATTTATATTTCTTTTAAGTACTGTTATAATTTTAGATACCCCCTCAAAAAATATACCCCATATAGCATAAACCCCACATTTCATGTAAGCCAGTTCCATACCGATAATTGATTAACACATATAATTAAATAATCACATCTCTTCAAATAACGTACACTGCATTTTCCCCGAGAGTTTAATCACACATATTTGCCCACATATATAAAACCCACTATGACTGATATGTTATATACTTACATGCATTATATTATAAAAACTATACTCCTCCTATATCACAGAGATCGATTTAAATCCCCAAACGTACTCAATAATTTATTTCCCTCCTAATGATATTTTCAGTAGACGATGCATCCCTATTATGTTGCCTAGCATCTTCTCTCTTCTTTTGACGAGAAGCATAAGGCTAAAGAATATTATGGTATAAAGAATTCTCATATACTCTACACCCCAAGTTATGCACACCCTTATTGA